>NW_022158518.1:0-2033 GCF_006535985.1 Synchytrium microbalum | reverse complement strand
TGACGTCTCCCAATTTCGATATGATGCAACTTAGCTGACTCCTTTTCAGGTTGCGAATTGAGGGTTCGGCTTCTCCAATCAATACTTGGGTTGTTTCGTATCAACCAATCCAACCCTAGCACTACATCGTATCCGTCTGTATCCAATACAGGTAACTGCACCTCGTCTGCCTTTCCTTCTACTACAAGGTTGATTGGTGTGGTTTGTTGCGTCAGTTTCATTTTAGTCACTCCGTCTCCAAGAGTGAGTCTGAGTAAAGGGGATAAGGGTATGGTCTTTAAGTGATGCTTCTTTACGAATTTATATCCAATGAGGGTTCTATTGGCTCCTGAGTCCAACATGGCTGTTCCTTTGATTGGCTTGCTTCCTTCTCGAGGAATCTCAAACCCAACCAAGAATAGCGGAAGTGGTTGGTTTTTTCGCTTGGAACTCAGGGAGGACAAAGAGTATTCGGAATCGGTTGTATTTTCTTCGTCGCTCTCACTACTATCTTTATCTTTATCTTTTTCCTCCTTGACGTTGAATTGGACTCTTCCTTCCTGATTGCTCCTTTCCCCTCGTCGAGCACCTTCGCCACCCCTCGATACTGGTTCTTCTCCTACATTTCCAGACCTTGGTGGGAATAACCTTTGCGATTTCGCCCAATTGACCTTCCCTGGTACAGAATGAGGATAATTCGTACAGCCTTCTGTTTTGTGACTTGACATGCCACACCTCGTACACACCCCATCCTTCAGTCGTTGTTTATAAGTATTGGTTTCTGGATTTGTAGTGTATACACCTATTTTGGTTGGGTCTGATGTGATACGAGGTTGTTTACCTTGCTGATAGGGGGGTCGTGGTTGCTGAGGCGTACGGTATCCACCACGTCCTTGAGTGACTGGTGTCAAGGATTGGATCGATTTATAGATTTGGACTGAGGTTCGTATGGATTCTACTAACGTGTCATATGTTGTTGGCATGGTATTGGGGCGCCAGTTGAGTAGAATTACCCTATCTAATGAGTTTTTGAAGAGCTCGACTTGACTATCTAAATCCAATTCAGCTTTGAGACAGGCATTCCTAAACTTGATACTGTACTCGGTGAAATCCAATCCATCTTGTCTGAGTACTGTGAGACCTCTACGATAGTTTGACACCTCCAGAGGATCTTTGAAGGTGGTTTGCAGATTGGTACAGAAGGTGGCATAGGATGTGGTGATGAGGCCATTTGTTGTATGGTCGTCTATCCATAGTCGATACCATGTATGAGCAGCGTCTGTCAGTAATGATCCGATATACGTGATTCGTTTAGTATCGCTATCTAAAGTAGTGCGTACTCGGATGACATTCTGCACTTCAAAAATAAATCTACTATAATCAGCAGTAGACCCATTGAATGGTGAAGGATCCTTTATCTTCATTTCCTTGGCTGGTTGTTGGATGACACCACTTCCCGACGGTGCAGTCGGTTTGACAGCAGCTCCAGACAGTGGTTCTTTGGGTGGATTCTTTATATGTTCTGTATATCGTTGTTTGGCGGTACCCATGAAGGCACGTAAGTCTCTACGTATATTTTCCACCTTCGTTTTCCTGTTTTTGAGTTCAGTTTCGACCTTGGTATAATCTTTATGTTTGGAATCCAGATTAGCAAAGATCTCCTTGACTTCGGTGACATCTGATTCAGCTTCTTCTAATTCCTTGTTGAGCATCTGGAGTTCAATCTGGTCCTCGAGGAGGAGTGTGGAGAGAGTTGACATGTCGGCTTTAGATTTGAGTTTATACCTCGGAGGAGTAGATAGATCTCGTAATGGTATAGATTGTGGCTGTTTCCCTTTTGGTGTTCCAGCTGCAGATGTGACTGAAGAAAAATCTTCTACGTCTGAGTCTGATCCTT
This sequence comes from Synchytrium microbalum, assembly GCF_006535985.1. NCBI lineage: Eukaryota > Fungi > Chytridiomycota > Chytridiomycetes > Synchytriales > Synchytriaceae > Synchytrium > Synchytrium microbalum. The sequence goes on along the minus strand of NW_022158518.1, from coordinate 157 downwards.
GGGTTGATGACAGTTTGACTGTTTGATGTAGAGTCTCTAAGACTCGAAAGACCTCCGATAAGAGTAAACGTAGTGCCGAGTGGCAAGTAGGTTCCAAGACCTGGACGTCCCTACTAAAGGAATCGGAAAAATAAATGACACAAACGTGTTGTGGTCA
>NW_022158517.1:0-2081 GCF_006535985.1 Synchytrium microbalum | reverse complement strand
GAGTTTTCTACCAATTGATGTATGGATAGAGTGGCATTGTATGGCTCTACTACGGTATCAGACACCTTGGGCGATGGGACGACAGAGAAGGTACACATCATTCTGTCTGGGTATTCCTCACGGATCTTGGAGATCAAGAGGGTACCCATACCAGCACCAGTACCACCTAGAGTAGAGTATGGCAATGAATGATGAGATTTTGTTATGAGCAAGAAGAAACTTCCAAGTCTTGGATAACGTATCACATCCACTTCCCACCACTCCCAATATACAATACACATATATAACAGTTCCGCATATACGTACCTCCAAGAGAGTGAGTAATCTGGAAACCTTGTAGACAATCACAAGATTCTGCTTCCTTTCTGACGACATCCAAGACCGAGTCGACCAATTCAGCACCTTCGGTGTAGTGACCTTTAGCCCAATTGTTACCAGCACCAGATTGGCCAAAGACAAAGTTGTCTGGACGGAAGAGTTGACCGAAAGGACCGGCACGGACTGAGTCCATGGTACCGGGTTCCAAATCAACGAGGACGGCACGTGGGACGTATTTGCCACCAGTGGCTTCGTTGTAGTAGACGTTGATACTATTGAATGAGAGATGGAGGTTGGTATGTTGACATAAAAGGAATGACTAGTTGCGTAATAAAAGAGATATGGCAAACAACATCGTATGAACATACCGTTCCAATTGGAGATCCGAGTCTCCATGGTAGGTACCAGTGGGATCAATACCATGTTCGTCTGAGATGACTTCCCTAAAAGTTGAAATGAATGTGGTTGGTTTAAACATTATAACATGATCTGTGCGCACGGTGACTTCGCACGGTTATTAAGTCTCCGCTGACATCCAGCATTAGACTGATCCGGCATGACAAGTCCATTCTCCATGCATATAAGAATGAATTCACCGTTCAAAAAATCCAGTTCACACCCACACCCTCCCGTCGTTTCTGCTTTTATGCAAAACAAATGAGAACGATAAGATGTACGTACCAGAACTTGGCACCAATCTAATTGGCAGGGCAGTTACGTGGTATGAAATGGTTAGAAATTAACTAGGATACTTGTATGGTTCATTATTACCTGGTTTCCACATTGCTGAAAGAAAACAAAAATGTTTCATGAGAATGTGATGATGAGTGAATATAGCGTAGACTAATTGGTGGATTGGATGACTTACGCCAGTTTGCAAATGAACAATTTCTCTCATGGTTGATTATAGATCTAAATATAGAGTATAGCACGTATGGTGAGCAGGTCGAATAATTAGTTGAATATTTGAATCAACAACTTTCTTTACGGATCCGATAAACTGCGTGGCAATTCCAATGCAATGCCAATTTAAGGTAAACAATTATAGTGGCAAAACGCGTTATTAGACATTGGAACGCCAACCGATGCAATGGAATCCAATGCCACATTGGGAAATGAGTCAATGCCAATTGTGGAAGGCATGTCGTTTTGGAATGTCTGTTTTCACTTGGTTTTTACATGTAATTAGCTTGATAGTTGGGTAACGAATAAGTCCGTATTCGGAATTCTACTCTACGCTATGCGCACCGAATAGTAGGCGCACCTAGTAGTAGGCGAATAGAGCTGGGAATAGAGTATTTGTAAAGGAATAGAGTACGAATAGAGTAGGGAATAGAGGACGAATAGAGTTGGGAAAGTACGCCAGTCGACTTGCTGTCAAATAGACCGTCTAAGGTACGTGCTGAGTCGATGTCGAAGCAGGTAGTCCAAGTCCAAGCGATTTGCTGGTCAACAATTCATTTCGATAGGTCCATTTTTTTGGACGTCAACTTATGCCAACCAAAGACTCAGTCCCACCCTTCGCATCAAGTCCAGAAGAACAGATTGAATAATGTCGGTGAACGCTACACCCAGAACCAACAACCCCAAGTAACAAGCAGACCAGTAACGTTTCCTGTCAAGCAAGCACGGTTTATAAAAGGTTTCAATATCTACATTGTTACAATTTTCGGAAGATAACACAAAAGGGGGCTGTATTCCTTTATAATTCTTTTCCTCAACTTTACATCGTTTACAGAACTCGTGCAGTTTATGCGGCCTAT
>NW_022158516.1:1862-2217 GCF_006535985.1 Synchytrium microbalum | reverse complement strand
ATCCTTTGAATTGAATCCAAATATTTGTACGGTGTGCATTGTCACTGGATACGAGTTTGAAGTCGTGGTGGTTGTGTTTTGGGTTTCGAAGCATAGCTATGCCATGTTTACCATTCTTCGAGGTGCTTGAGGGTGGTGTTCGTAAGTCGTAGAGGAGTTCTGGGAGTACTACTGTATCTTCTGGTCGTAGGTGCGTTTCCTGAATGATGAGTAAGTCGAGTTGGTGTTGCTGTATAAGTCTAATCATGTCTTGGGATTTCTCTCTAAATCCACCGTGAATGTTAAGTGTGCCTATTTTGATACTACACATTAAATAATAGGTAGTGGGGTTACTTCTTGGCTAGACTTGTCAGTA
>NW_022158516.1:1403-1769 GCF_006535985.1 Synchytrium microbalum | reverse complement strand
TTGCCATCCATCTTTTTCGTCGTGGGTTCTCTCGGCTGCTGCTTTATCGTTTGTCTTTTTCTCTGCAATGAGAGATTGGACTTTCGTATATATGTCATCAGATAGTTCCGGGATCTGTCGGTGGAGGATTGTGCGGGTAGCCATACTCTTAGCAGCCATGATCTCCTTGGCGATACGAGTGATAGCAGCAGTACGAGTTTTCGTGTTTGCATCTGCTGGGAGATCTAAGTTGTTTCTGCCGATGGTATCCCTCACCTTGACTGCTGATGGGTCGAGAGGGTTAAAGTTGGCCAAGAGTTTGATAGTGGTGCATTCAGTGAGAATGCGCGTGATTTCATCAGCTATGGTTTCAGAAGCACAAGTCAT
>NW_022158516.1:869-1335 GCF_006535985.1 Synchytrium microbalum | reverse complement strand
ATATCAAACTGGATCTGGCGTTTGTTTTTGTCACTAGCTTTCGCCACTAGTTCATTAGCAACGAGAACTGGTGACTTAGCTTTTGTCGGTATAGCCTCTACATTACGTCTAGTGATGTCGGCAAATGTGGCTTTAGCTTTGCCACCTTCGACGCCACCAGAACCAGGTCCATATCTAGGCTTTGCTCCAGCACCACTACCCTTAGCTTGAGTAGGAAGACCATTCCAAGCTCCAGTGACATTGCTGTCAGATGTGGATTTGTCTCTATGAGACGTAGCAACGCTACCATCGACTCTCTTGCCGCTCTTGGCTGCATAAGTCGGGATGTCATGTTCGTGCTTCTCGAGCAAGCGATTCAGCATGACCTTCATTTCAGCATTTTGTCTCACAAGGTTGTCCAATCCTTTGAGGAATGCTTGTACTAGTGGATCCTGCATCAATGCTTCCAAACCGTGACTTTTGGCTA
>NW_022158516.1:0-821 GCF_006535985.1 Synchytrium microbalum | reverse complement strand
GGTTTTGTAGGCTCTTTACATCACCAACACTAGTACCAATAATACTGCCTGCACCTGTTTTACCGTCTACTGCGAGATTGGTGATTCTAGTTACAGACTCAGCACCAGATGAAACTATAGACTTAGATTCGACCATGGTCTGCTGAGATGCTAGGGATTGTTGAGGAGACTTTACAACATCACTACTAGCAGCTATATTATTACGATCCGATAAAGATACGCCATCAGGTAATGTCTTGCCATCAGGCTGTTTATGCGGATGTGTTTCAGAGTGCTTGATATTATCACTCTTAGCAACTTTGATATTAGTTCCCATAGGGCTACTAGCTGGTTTGGCTGTGCTATTTGCAGGAGCAATAGGTGGTTGTGCTGAAGACGATCGTCGACTTGGATTCTTAGCATGACTACCACTATCTGCACGTCCACGTCCATCAATGACAAGAGGTTCTCTTTTCGTCATAGTATGGGGACCGATTGGTTCAAATCGTTTCATTGTTGCTGCGATATCTTCGTTTCTCACTTTCTCATCATGTTGGGTAATGCGAGGTTGAGACGAAGAGGGCATAGCTCCTGGCATGGCGATGTCGGTGCTACCTAGATTAGAATAATTTTTATCAACATATTCTAATTTATTCCCTGCTTGGTCAGAAGGGATTCGTTCTGCACGATTCATCCTTGGCACTTTTTCCAAAAAAAGTGGAACGATGAGGATGCAGAGGGCCTGGAGTTGAATTTAAAATTGGGTTTCGACTAATTTTATGGCTAGCAATTTAATGGTAATGCTCGTTCTATTATCCGTTTCACCTACAAAGAGTTCGCTT
>NW_022158515.1:0-2236 GCF_006535985.1 Synchytrium microbalum | reverse complement strand
CTGAGCCCCCTCTTATAAGGACGAAATGTTTTTACCAGGGAGTTCCTCCATGCAGAACCAGATGAGGGGCTCCCTTGAGCCTCCACTTCGAGTTTGCACCCCCAAAAACCACCTCTAATAGCTAGTTTGTTCCCCTTGTTTACCAGGTAGGGTCATACGTCGCAGAAAATACCATATCCCGTCAGCTCTGTGAAGTCAAGCTGCGACCGGCGCGGGCAGTACTGGGGTGAGAGATCACCCAGGAATTCCGCGTACTCTACTTTTTTGTGCCTTTAACTGCTTTTTTGAGGACGTTTTGAAACTGGTACGGTAGGTACTTTACCGTAAGTGATTATGAAACGGTGTTTCTGATCTTATTAGAAACTTTCTTCTAATGCTGAAAGTCAAAGATATTAAAGAATCAAACGTTTTGGAATTTCAAGAAGTTGTTCACTCAGCAAGATTACGCGAGACGTGTTTTACTAGATAGATAACGTTATATTGGAATTTGTTTGTGTGGCGAGAGCACCTCGCTTTTTATATTTTATATTCAGACCCGTTCAATCACTACATTTGAACAGCAAACAATTTTCCTTCATGATTCAAACCCCGATTCCTGCGGATGTGCGTATAGTAAGTTCAGTTTCTGGAATCAATAATGTTCAGCATCGTAACATTCTTCCTTCTTCAAAGGATTGATTCAACTTACTTAGTTGATATTGAGACCATCATTGTTGGTATTGATGGTGGTCAAGAAACCAATTAAAGTACGAGTAGCATTCTCATGCTCAGCAACCACATCTTCAATCATTTTCTTAGTGCATTTACCAGTCTCTTTAACCAAATCAATAGCGAAGGCCTTTTCCATACTAATGAGTCACTACTACGCAGTAAGGGTGGCTAATCTAGATATCTAGATCTAGACAAACATAGCCTGTCCTGTCTGACTTTTTGTGTTCCGTGAATCGATGTCCTGCGTCGGCATAGACTTGAATATGTGGCAAAGCATTATCATTCTTCTTGTAAAATAGCCCATAATCTTGGGTTTTCTTCAAGTATTGACAGACTTGCTTGATTGCATTGTAGTGTCTTAAACCGGGCCTTGACGTGAATCTAGCGAGTAAACTCACTGAGATACTTATGTCTGGACGTGTGGTATTTGCCAAATATGATAACATGCCGATGTAAGATCTGTAGGCGGTGTTATAGGGCCAAACTTCATCATCGTTCAGTGCTCGATAGACATTATGTCCATATTCGACATTTCTAACTTGCAGTGGTGTATTACATGGAGTGGTATACTCTAGATTTACTATTTCCAATATTTTGGACACCATTTTAGATTGATGAATGTATGTGCCGCTACTTGTGTGAATAATTTCCACGCCAATGCAGGCGGTGACAGTATTTAGGTCCTTCATTGCAAAGTGGTTTTTCAGAAGTTGGTATGTGAAACAGCTTGTGTCGGACCCATAATATTTGTGTCATCCACGTAAATCGACTTGATAGACGGTCCGTGCTCCATATTCTGAAAAAATACACTTGGAGCTTCTACACAGCGGCGAAAACTACAGTGCTATCTTTTATATGGTCGGAGATTCGAGGACAAATTAAATGAGCTAGACGGCCCCATTAACACGCCAAAACCCCTTGAGACCGGGACAGCCTACTGGAATGTGGTCTAATTTCTCACGAGCTGCACGATTCCACCGAAGACACATGTCATCCACACCATCAATGTAGTGAGAAGTAACGTCCCGCAGGGTAAGGCGATGGTTGACTACACGCCATGCAAGTTCTTGTTGTTTTGGAGAACGTGAGCCTGCCCCTGTTCTTCACTATGATCCTTAACATAGTGGGCGATGACTAATCAACAGCTTCCTCCTCCTTGCTTCATATTCTCTTGACTTCTTGGTTATTCTTGACTTGCTGCGACTTTAGCGAATATTCTGGTAATGATATAATAGACGTGATCGACACGTGTTTAGCGAAGGGTATCCAAGCAGCAGTATTCTCGTAACAGTGGGTACCACAGTCACCGTTAGGTTCATCACCATCTACAAGAAACACCTTTTGAGCAGCATTTTCACTACTAAGTGTGTTATGGTGATCGCACGATATGGAGGAATCCTAGACGCGTCATACACGACAGATATCATAGTTATAGTATCAGCAAAGCAACTACTAGTCGTAGTAGTTGGGTATGCCAGCGGCACATAGTTCAGGGCTGTTGGGTTGAGTTCTACACACGCACACA
>NW_022158514.1:0-2252 GCF_006535985.1 Synchytrium microbalum | reverse complement strand
GTGCCAAAGGAGCTCTTTTCCTGATCGGTGTATATCCCATATGTACTAATGGAGGTGAGTCGTCAGTAATATCTAGTACTGGTCGTGATTCCGTCAAACTGCTTTGACTCCCCTGGGGGGGAACGTTGGATGTTCCCCCAGAATCGGTTTTTAACTGATTATCATCCGATCCTCTACCAGGCACAATATGGATGATGAAGTCATCTTCATCAGAGTTATTTGTTAATCTATCGACCAAGTGGTGTCAACCAGTGTATTTAGTATAAAGTAGCTCACTTACCTATCGACCAAGTGGTGTCAACCAGTGGTCGAGTAGGCTTAGTGAAGATATTACATAATACTTATGTCATGACTAAATACACACACATATATATACTACACACCACTAACACCCCCTCTCGACATCATTTTAACCCGACTCCATATCCACAAAAGTTGTGCTTCACCTTTGGTACACCTTTTGTCAAAAAGTCAGCCAACATTTGATCTGTACTACAAGTTGCAAGTGTTACTTCACCACTACCAATGGAGTGCCTAATAAAATGATGGCGTATGTCGATATGCTTCGTTCTAGCATTAATTACATTTTCATTTGCTATGAAGATACACCCTCTGTTATCTTCATGCACAATCGTCGGAGACTTCTGAGCAAACCCAAGTTCAGCCAAAAACTGCCGAGCCCATAATAATTCACGAGTAGCAATTGATAGAGCCATATATTCAGCTTCTGTAGACGACAATGCTACACATTGTTGTTTCTTAGACCCCCACATCACAGCTCCTTGTCCTAATTTGACAACAAATCCTGCACGTGATTTACGTGTATCTGGATCATTAGCCCAATCTGAATCGACCCAGCATTCGAGATTGACTGTTTGATCACGTCCTCCAAGCTGTATATATTTATTTGTTGTTCCAGCAATATATCTCAGTATTCGTTTTACACCTGTCCAATGAGCAGACGAGGGATCTGACATAAACTGACCAGCAATACCAACAGCAGCAGCAATGTCTGGTCTCGTAATATTTGCTGCATATATCAGACTGCCTACTGCAGATTGATACAATTGTTTATCGGCAACCTCTTCAGTTTCAAGTCGTTTATGTGGGTGGTAATTAGATGATATAGGAGTCGCCTGTGGATTCGATTTATCCATATTATACTTAATCAATACACCCTCTAAATAGCTCTTCTGACTGATATTTATTGTTCGTGTTTGTCGATTTCTAGAAATCTCCATTCCTAAAAACTTTGACATTTCTCCCAAGTCTGTCATCTTAAATGAATCCATCAACTCCAATTTAGCACGTTGCACATCTACTATGGATCCAGCAACAGCAGTATCATCCACAAAAATGCACAATAAGGTAGGTAGCCCTGTTTCCTTGTCATGTCGAATATAAAAGCATGGATCTGACAACAACTGCTTATAACCTAGAGCCGTCAGCTTGGCATGAAATGTAGCATTCCAATTACGAGGACCTTGCTTAAGTCCGTATATGGGCTTGTTTAGTCGACAGACCGCATCAGGTCTTGACACATCAATGAAACCTTCAGGTTGCTCCATGTATATCTCATCATCAAGTTTTCCTTGTAGGAAAGCAGTCTTGACATCCAAATGATGGAGCTCAAAATCTTGGATGGCTACAATCGACAAAAAGATCAACAACGTTTGATGCATCAAGGTGGGTACAAATGTCTCGTGATAATCTACCCCCTCTTGTTGAGTAAACCCTTTAGCTACTAATCTTGCTTTGTATTTAATACCATCTGTTAGATCTACTTTGGGCCTGTATACCCACTTGGAGCCTACAACATTCGTGTTTCGAGGTCTGTCAACTAGCTCCCAAGTACCCATATTACGATGTGATTCAAACTCATCAGCCATAGCTAGCAACCATTCATTGTGCTCATCACTCTTCAAGGCTTGTTTATATGTAAGTGGCACTGGTATTTCTTTAGCAGCATAGCAGTAATCTTCTGTGCAATACGCATGTGATCTTGATCTGTCTTCTGACTCTTTGCTGGCTTTAGCAGCTTCGTCCGCAACACGTTTACTATTCCGAGTGGATCGGCCAGTTACAGTGGGTAGCTTCGACGCTGCAGCTCGACTGGATGATGCTGCAGTCTCCTTCATGTATGATGGCTGCGTGGTTCTTTTCTGAGGTGCCAAAGGAGCTCTTTTCCTGATCGGTGTATATCCCATATGTACTAATGGAGGTGAGTCGTCAGTAATATCTAGTACTGGTCG
>NW_022158513.1:0-2265 GCF_006535985.1 Synchytrium microbalum | reverse complement strand
CGATGCTATCAGCAGGGCCCTTGAGGGCTCCTATGACGCGGATGAATTGGATGCTCGTCGAAATGCCTTAATAAATGTCTTGGAGCACGTGAGTTTGCTAGATGGTAAGCTGTTGTTTTTAAACCATCATTATATTTAACTGTTACTATTTGACATACCTTCAGGCAGAGCTTATCGCTTTATATGCAGGGAATAATAAAAGGGCAGCAAAAGTAAGAAGGAGAGTAGTGTTGGCGAAACACTACGTCGTAAGGCTACTATTGGTCTCAAGATGGCCAGAAGTGGAGAAAGCACTCCTTGTGAAGAGGATGAAGCTGTAGCACCCAAAGTAAGACTTTTCCGACGTTAATTCATGCAGCATTGTCTTACAATAATAACGTGAACTATATTTAGGTTGTTAGATATGGTACAGCAGGACGCAAGAATGAACTGGCTAGTTTTACAAATATCTATGAAGCTGCACAAACCGCTGGTATGGAAGTAAAGAAAGTGGAAGCAGAAGCTCAAATGCGCATGGCTGATGCTGCTATGAAGCGTGAAGAAAATGAAGCAAAACGATTGGAACTGCAAGCTAAACGTGATGACAGTTTGAATCAAATTTTATTGGCTCTTGCAACTAAGATGAATAAGGATAAATAAAGGTATTCCTTATTTCAGCTTTATAAATAGTCACTCCTGGAGTCATTTACATTTTTATCTATGCCTACAAATAAAAATGAGTTGGTCAAGAATCACGGTAACCAATGTTTTTTGCTTAAACACACTTACATAACCATAAGTATTACAATGAAAACAAGTGTTTTGATCATGTTGAGCAGCCTGATTTGTGAAGTACTGGTTGAAAAACATACTAGTCTGATTTCCTCTCATGCATGTCATAGCGTTTAGGAGCAATCCACACACCAAATAGTATTGTGCGACAGGTTGCAAGAACATCTTCAAGTTCTTTTCAAAGTCCATGAATGCAAACTTGGATGCAATTTTACCAAATCCCCACTCAACAGGTATTCGAACTGCAGACATCATTTTGTTAAATTCTTGCTCATGGCGGGTTGGCCTTCCTTTGTTCCTATGTGTTTAAATACTAGACCTGTTGATTGGTGTCTTTTGATCGATTTTCGGTTTTCCTCCAATCACCCCGTTCCTCATCTTTCTTCCTCCAATCAAGTTTCTCCCAAAATTGGAGCTCCGAAAGACTCCAATCTATCAACTTCCCATCCTATACATATTCTTATCAGGCATTTGTGGATGAATACCCAATCCGACGGTATGCTGTGTTTGTCGATACTATCCATTATCCGTTCAAGGTTGTTATGGTAAGCATCTATCACCTTATTTCGATTTTCGATGTCTTTATTTAAAAACAGCTTAATAAGAGAGGTATTGCAGGACCGATCGGGTTTGACGTTGACGTCAAGGGTAAAGACGCGCAAATGTCGCCATCAATTCAGAAACCCGTCGTTAAGACAGAATTGAAATTGGAAGACGAAGACTACGCACCAGTTACTAAAACTACACGAGATATTTGACCATTTGCATATTCCTTTAGTATGAAACGCTTTAAAACATTATATAAAACTCTTTCAAACAGGACTATACTGTACTCATTCTTTGCGTGTGAAGAAATTCTCCAAAGTAGATTGTTGTTGATGTGCATTACCCAAGAAAATCTCTTGTCTCCAAATACGATGCACGCTCAGGACCTCTGGCATATGTTAGCATTCCTTTCTACGTATCGAGCAGCACAGGCTTCAGTCGTGGCTATAAAACTATTCAACAGATTTAAATATTCACGGCGAGAGGTTTTAGCCAATGGACCCTCCTCTTCATCTGCTGCAGCATCGACAGGTTGTGCTTTAATATAACCCGAACTAATAACGCTCTCAGCAATGATGGCTGGCATAGCCGGCTCGTCTGCCATTGGCAAAGTTTTCTCGATAGACGCAAAGTCTTTTGCAGCAAATCTTGGACTTCCATCAGCAGCAGGAGCTACACCAATTGATTTTTCGTATTCTAAAGTGTCCGCTGCTAGTCTGTCTAAATCATCAGTGATAGCACCTAATCCATCATCCTCCCATTCTGGAACATCCGCTTTCAACGAATGACTACGAGGGACTCCCAAAATACCAGTTTTCGCCCAGCAATGGCGGATTGTCGACGACTTAACACCTCTCCAAGCTTTACCTACCATCTCGACGACCTGCTTCATATTAACCTTCACCATCTCTGCATTGGCACATACATACTACGAGATGGAGCTGACAC
>NW_022158512.1:0-2278 GCF_006535985.1 Synchytrium microbalum | reverse complement strand
AGGGGTCTAGTATACTTTGCTCATTGCAAGGCTTGTAGTAGGAAGGTGATGTGTGGGCAATGCATGACAATACATGCGTTGAGTAAGGAGTGTGGTCATAAACAAGAATTTTTCCGGGGTGATTGGAGAAAAATCGACCAAAAGACACCAATCAACAGGAAGTACAATGAGTATAACTAATGATAAGGTATTGTCAATACATGTGATAATAGGATATAGGATAGATGATATAATGCCTCCTCACCTCTCTGACTCAAACACAACTGGATGGATGGATAGATGGATGTTTGTGTGTGTGTGAGAAAGAGAGATGAGGGGATGGATAACATGATGCTGACATAGCGATGACATATCAGTGACACAATATAAGCTAATCTAATGACTATAGTGGTCTGCAACATACATCAAACTGTCATCAAACCACGAATCAGATTCTGACGCAGAAGATTTTTCTTCGGTCACATCTGCAGCTGGAACACCGAAAGGAAAACAGCTGCCACAGTTTATACCTTTACAAGATCTATCACCACCTCCTAAATGTAATAAACTCAAACCTAAAGCCGAGATGTCAACTCTGTCAACTCTGCTCCTCGAGGATCAGATCGAAGCCCAAATGCTCAACAAAGAATTGGAAGAAGCCGAATCTGACGTCACTGAAGGGAAGGACATCCTCGCTACCCTGGACTCCAAACATAAAGACTATGCCAAGGTTGAAAATGAACTCAGAAATAGGAAGGCGAAGGTGGATAACTTACAAAGAGACCTACGAGCTTTTATGGGCACTGCTCGACAACGATATACAGATTATGTGAAGAATCCACCTAAAGATCCATTATCAGGAGCCGCTGTCAAAGCGACTGCACCGTCGGGAAGTGGTGTCATCCAACAACCAGCTAAGGAGATGAAGATAAAGGATCCGTCACCATTCAAGGGAGCTACGGCTGATTATAGTAGATTTATATTCGAAGTTCAGAACGTCATTCGAGTACGCACAACTATGGATACTGACACTAAAAAGATCACATATATTGGGTCGTTATTGACAGAAGCAGCGCATACTTGGTATCGTCTATGGATAGACGACCATACAACAAATGGCCTCATTACTGCAACGTATAACACCTTTTGTACTAATCTTGAAACCACTTGATACTCTAGTAGAATCCATACGAACATCAGTACAAATCTATAAATCGATACAATCACTTACTCCTGTAACCCAAGGACGTTGTGGATACCGCACTCCTCAGCAATCACGATCAAACTATCAGCAAGGCAAACAACGTAGTGTTACATCCGACCCAACCAAAATAGGTGTATACACGACAAATCCAGAAACAAATACTTATAAACAACGCCTGAAGGATGGGGTGTGTACGAGGTGTGGCATGTCAAGTCACAAAACAGAAGGCTGTACGAGTTATCCTCATTCTGTACCAGGAAAGGTCAATTGGGCGAAATCGCAAAGTTTATTCCCACCAAGGTCTGGAAATGTAGAAGAGGAACCAATAACGAGGGGTGGGGAAGGTGCTCGACGAGGGGAAAAGAGCAATCAGGAAGGAAGAATCCAATTCAACGTCAAGGAGGAAAAAGACAAAGATAAAGATAGTAGTGAGAGCGACGAAGAAAATACAACTGATTCCGAATACTCCTTGTCCTCCTTGAGTTCCAAGCGAAAGATCCAACTACTTCCGCTATTCTTGGTTGAGTTGATATTCCTCGAGAAGGAAGCAAACCAATCAAAGGAAGAGCCATGTTGGACTCAGGAGCCAATACAACCCTCATTGGATATAAATTCGTAAAGAAGCATCACTTAAAGACCATACCCTTATCCCGTCCACTCAGACTCACTCTTGGAGACGGAGTGACCAAAATGAAACTGACGCAACAAACCACAGTAATCAACGTTATAGTAGAAGGAATGGCCGACGAGGTGCAGTTACCTGTATTGGATACAGACAGATACGATGTAGTGCTAGGGTTGGATTGGTTGATACGAAACAACCCAAGTATTGATTGGAGAAGCCGCACTCTCAATTCGCAACCTGAAAAGGAGTCAGCTAAGTTGCATCATATCGAAATTGGGAGACGTCAAGTCTCCCACGAGGGGAGTCCAGAATTTCCTGAAGAGGAACTGGATGACCAGACGACTCACAACGCTATCATACTAGATGCAGCTTTACTTGGACGATCAACCCAAGGGATGGATCGACTCTGTACATACGTCACAACCCCAGACATCACAGTCGAAGAACAAGCTCTTATCCCTCCACCGTCC
>NW_022158511.1:0-2310 GCF_006535985.1 Synchytrium microbalum | reverse complement strand
TATCTGCTTCTGATCGCTTGGCTGTTTTGATCACTGTCATCAACATGTTTCGATTGATTCACGGACTTCTGATTTTGAATCAAGAGGTTCAGTTCCGTGTGAAGTGGAAACTGGGAGTGGAATATGATCGCCACAATGGGGTAAGAATTTCCACGCAAATCACACTTCGCCGGTGTCTGATGTCGCCTTCATAGTCAATCGTATTTCACAATAATTATGTCGTGAAAACAAACAAGATGCCTTGGGCGAACTCAACTGTCGAGGTGGGCATGAGCATCACTCTTCGGATTAGTTCACTGTGCTGAATTCTGGTTGGCTTTCAGGATCTGAGATATGCATACTCTATCTCCTCTCCATACTTGATCAAGCTAGACTGGTCCAAGAGCAAATTTAAAACATCCAAATTGACTTTATGCTTATGGCCTGTTGGTAGCAATATCCATGATATCATGGACGTTTCCTTGGGTCGTAGGTATTTTTACTGTATATTGAAAGCCTTGCAGGTGACTGGCTGCTGTTGTTTGACTTATGCACGTGCGGAACTCAAGCAGCCTTTCCAATTAGGCTCTGCACACTGCAGGATTGGTTCACCGTGATGTACGCTTGGAAAACACTGTGGGAGTAGAAAATCGATTTATTTTGATAGACTTGGAACACTGCGGAAGGGTAGGACGCCTACCTGATGGATTTAGCAACCAGTATATACCGCAAACGAAACTGGGCAAGCCAGAAATGCCCTACTCGTTCGGCTGTGACGTATGGATGCTGATGAAGGCCGTGCTTACACTTTCATTCGTCAAAGAAGATCGGGATACTCAAGGCCTCATTTTTGAGTTCCTCGAGTTATTTGACAAATCCCCAGATGATCCAAGGCTACGTAACGAAGGTCTCTCTACTGAAATGTTGATACATCTTGTATTTGAAGATGCAAGATCGCATTATGAAGCATCATAGTATTTATTGCAGAGTTTTTCTTGATGAAATTTGTACACATTACTAAGGCATAACCATCGCATCAGTCGTAGTATAACCTGTGAATATAAGATATTGAACTTTCATTGAGGCTTGGAGTTGGCCCCGATTTGACGCATAATTCTTGTAATGGTGATCCTCCAGTCGCCCTCCAGTCGCACCGCCTACCAATTCTAAAAGTAGCCGCACCTATGAGCATCACTCCAAAACGAACGATACATGACATGTTTTGTTCTTAAACGTTAAAGCCTTTCCAAGTCTTTGAGTATTGGTGGGTATACGTTAGGAATTTACAAGAGAAAACGACCTGTTCGTACATACAGGTGCCTGCATTTTACATGCATTTCTTGTTTGAGAGAAGAAACATATCGCAACGATGACCGACACTGTAGTGCTCTGGATACAGCTCTTTAAGCGTAATTCTAACGGGGCAAACGATCAATCTGCTGCAGTGGAGGAGTTGGGAGACTCTACTGATGTGGAAGTGCAAGGTGTTCAAGTCACTGATATCGATGGACTCTGCAAATATCTCATCGATCACGAAGACTTCAATACTCTGTTGGATGGTATTAAATCAAGTCAATTATATGTCTATATGGATGCAGAATGCAAAACGCCACTGAAACCAAGTACATCAATCACCCAAATCGAAACATCAGATGACAATCCATTGAGAGTGGTGAGGCCCGCTCCACCTGCTAGTAGGATGTCTTTTACTATGGAAACCCCAGGTAAGCAAGTCGTTCCATTCCACTTCATCGTAAGTTCGTCAGTTCGTCAATTGACACAGTCATCATTTTGCCGTTAGTCACTGCTGCTCCAAGCATAGGTAAGCCGGACATTTTCCATACATTCCAAGATATACAGTGTGTGCTGATGAGTAATTGTCTCGCCACTCATATTCGTTAGATTTTTCGCTCTGGTCTACTCAACTAGAAACCATGTTGAGTGCCTACAAAGTTGAATCGAATGGTACAATATCGCTTACAGATGTCGAGCGAGAGCTGGCAGCTCCACTCCTTGCTCCGCTACCTGTATTCTCAATCTATAACTTCATTCCGCCTAACGAATTGATCCATCAGAAAGTTCAATTCACTGCACTCGCATTCAACTCACCAATCACTTTGATGAAGATGGCGACTGTTATTCACAATGTCTTGCTTGGAAAGACTCTAGGTGCGGGAAAAAATTCAGGTAAAGCTGATGAAACTCAAAAGATTGTAAAATCCCTTGTAACGTTTTCTTGTCATTTATGAAGGCATAGGATTGTGGGACACCCTCATTGTACTACCTCTACGTCTCTTTGGCGAAATAGCCAATTTGGAATCATATGATGGT
>NW_022158510.1:0-2319 GCF_006535985.1 Synchytrium microbalum | reverse complement strand
TCCTCGGAAAATGCAGAAAAACTCAATAGCTTGATTTCATGGCGGGAGAAACACGTAAAGCAGTCAAGTCAGTAGCTTAGGTGTGCCTGACTTAGTCAAACAGCAGTCAGAGCAAAGAAGAGTGTCGGCGAGAGAGAGAGAGAGTGAAAGCAGTCGTAACGCACTCACGGTTTGGGAGGGAGTGTATCGTTAGCACCATATGTATCTATATAGAGATGAGGTTGTCCACCCAATGCAGTTATAGTTTAGGACTGCTTTCGTGAGCCAGAGCAAATCAATCAAAGATATGAAGATCAAGGAACCAGAATCATTTAGTGGTGATATGAAGGACTATACTCGTTGGTCATTCGAGGTTAAGAACGTCATCAGTGTTCGAACATCAATGTCTACCGATGCCAAGAAGGTCCTATATTTAGGTTCTCTTTTGACTGGAGCTGCACATACTTGGTACAGATTATGGGTAGATATGCACACAGTGAATCATGTTACAGCCTGTAGTTATGCTCAATTCTGGACGGATATGGACGCTACTTTTAAGGATCCCATGGAAGTGTCAAACTATCGAAAGGATGTTATAGAAAGCAAGCAGAAAAATACGGAATTCAACGAATATGCCATTCACTTCATGAACCTTTGTCAAAAGGCTGGGTATAACATTGACCAGCAGATCGAAGTCTTTTTGAGAGGACTCAATTATCAAACCATCAACAATTGGCATGTAGCAGGAGCTCGACCAACTATGTTTACAGAAATAGTGGAGTCTATTCGCCAATCCATAGAAAACTTCAAACTACTCCAATCTGTCAAGGGACGTCAAAACGTGACCCCCCTTAGTCGCCCATCATCATCCCGTAACCCCTATATTCCTGGAAGTCAAGCACCATACGTATCGTCTGATCCCACTAAACCTGGTATATTTACCTCAAACCCAGACACTCCCACATACAAATATCGAGCTAGGAAAGGATGGTGTACACGATGCGGAATGACCGACCACAAGGCAGATAAGTGTAGCACATACCCCAGTACAGCTAGTGGAAAGGAGAACTATGACAAATCTGTCAAACTACACGGTCGTTTCAATTCTACCAATGATCCGTCAGACGATATAAAAGTACCACCAGCAAATCGTCGTCCACCAACAGTAGCCAATAATAATCAAAGGTCATCAGCTCAACAAGAATTAACTCATCAACGTCAAACACGCTTCAATACCGTAGATAGTGACGATGATGATGGATTGTCAGAAGCAGATACTGAATTCAATACAACTGAAGAATCCGCCTATTTATCACGTCTGAACATGAGCCGTCAACGATTGCGTAAAAGCGTATCAAACCAACGTCGTACCTCCCTCTTCCTCACTGAGTTCTCAGTCAAGAGCAAAGATAACAGGGCCGCAAAAGGATTAGCTCTGGTGGATTCAGGTGCTAATAAGACCATGATAGGTCGAGGCTTCGTAGATCAAACATAGAATTGAAACTGATTATTTGCCTGAGTCCATTCCAATGACGTTGGGTGATGGTAAAACGAAAGTCCACCTTACTCGTCAAACCAACAAGTTACACTTTGCTGTAGGAGCATTCAAGGAAGAAGTCAAACTGCCTGTATTAGAAACCAGGGACTATGGTTTAGTATTGGGTCTGGACTGGTTGACTCGAAACAACCCTTTAACTGATTGGAAGAAATGAACCCTAAATGCCAGTGACGCAACTCAACATAGTCGAATCCCAAGGACGCATAGGTTTACCATAAATGTACATAATACGACTCCTCAGATAACCGATAAAGACCGCTTGTCACTTCCATCTCCCACTTGGCCCATGTCCGAGTTTCCAATAGTTTTCGATATGGAGCGTCAGTCATATTTACCAGACTTCAAACCGGGATGCGACTTCGACGTCACTTTCAAAGACGCATCAGTAATGCTAAAGAATTGACCTTTATTCAAACTTCCAAAACATCAGTTAGATTTAGTGGAAACATGGGTAAATGAAGAGTTGAAAAACGGGAAGACACGACTGTCAAACTCACCAATAGCCTCATATCTATTCTTTTGTACCCAAAGGAGATTCGACTACGGAACTAAGACCTTGCATTGATTTTAGAGGTCTGAATGAATGTACAAAGGACGATCAATACCCATTACCACCATTGTCTAAATTAGTACAAGATTTAGTGGGTGGAACTCGGTACGCTAAGCTGGATTGGAGATGGGCGTATAACAATATTAGAATCAAGGAGGGAAGTGAATGGAAATTTGCCTTCAAGTGCCATAAAGGATTGTATGAACCTCTGGGAGATTTACGACTCAGACAG
>NW_022158509.1:0-2325 GCF_006535985.1 Synchytrium microbalum | reverse complement strand
TCCTCCTAAATTGTTTCGTTGCCTTTGGTCTCAACAATTCAGTAGGGGTTGGGGTAGGGTAGGATAGTGGGGACCCCTTACCAAGTAATGAGAAAGCGTGATACGGCTACTAGACAGGCTGATCTGTGTTTTGTCGTATACAGGTCGTCAAAAGCTTGACCGATCAACCGTGACAATCGAACAAAGTCGCAAAGAAGCAACACAGTAACCACCATAGTCATGACATTCACGTCATCGACATGAAGAGGAAGAGCGCTGTTATCGTGCACGTTGTCAAACATATCGTCACGCATGGGTTTCAAGCATCTGTAGTAACCAGCGTAGTCAACCCCAACATTTTGAAGGATATGGGATTGGGTGACGGGGTTTCAGCACAGGAAACGCTCGGAAGTACGCTCAGCAGGGTGGATTGCTAGTGGTACAAAGAGGGAACAATCCGCTTCTGATTTACCTGATGATATGGCTGTGACGCAAAACTGGATGATGCATCAAGGATATGGTACAATGTTGGTTGAGATGAGGGACTATAAGAAGCGGCATATTATGATGGCTCTTGCTTTCTTGAATGCTTCCCAGGCTGCTGCTCTCAAAGCTCATGGACAGAACACACAACTTTACTCAATGGGCTGATTGGCAACTGACTACAATTACAGTCCGATCATCGTCTGGTACATGGATTCCAGCATGTCAGATGTTGATTTCCCACGAGCGCGATGTTTTGACGAGCATGGTGTTTTGCTAGCTGAGTGGCAACTGGTTCCTAAGGTAACCAGTCTGAGGTATACCAGGAGTCTTATACTTATATGTCGTCGTTTGAACCATTTAATGTATACATTTTGGAATTGATGACTCCGATACAGACCGGCTATCTATAAGGCCTGCTTTCCCTAGTTTGGATGCAGGAAATCAAAAGAAGTAGACTGCTTCGTGTGTCTGGTGGTGGCACCGCAATCTTTACGAGCCTGGTAGTGCCATATTTGAACGATTAAAGGGAAGAGTCGTTTTACAGGATGACTTGTTTTTATTGAATGCTGATGGAGAGTCAGAGAGAACTGGTGTACATTGTTGCATATTTAGTTTTTAGAGTATATAGAGTCTGAGTTTGTATCACCCACACAGCAACTGCCTTGTTGTATACTTTGTATCGAGGCAGTTTAACCCGTACCCAGTCGAATATTGCGAGTTCTGCCAGAGGCATTGCTGAGGCCCGAATGCAGTATTGGATACGAGAGCAGAAAGCAGTACTTGTTCACCAGGTTTGAAATCATGGTGTTATTGTCAGCAAATTTGTTGTAACGTGTTCGTGTTGGCTTCTGCACGGTCACAGTTTGTGGAGGTCGTATAATGGCCACCACGACGTAGAGTAAGTGCAACTCGATCTAGAATGGATTTGTGATGATGAAATCAATGCTGTACGTAGGGAGAAAATCATACGTGTAACTTGTAAGGCGGCAAGTTGAGGTTGCTGCAATCAATTTTGCATCATACATTTCTGTGACTTAAGACGATACATGGTGCCAACTTCATCGTTCCTGTAACTACTGAAGTGGTGATGAGAAAGGCTTGTAGAGATGGCTGTTGTGTCCGATTAAAAGGCTCCAGTGCCCTCATTCTCAGGATCACATGTGCTGATACAGAGCATATGGTAGCATCTACCATTAGGCACCATGTCAGTCTTATCAACCCGTTGTGCTGATGTGATTTTAATTTGAAAATCTTTTGTAACGGCTTAACAAGAGCTGGTTTAGAAACCAGTGATGTTATAACCTCCTTCCAAGAGGCTACCAAATTCAAGTCAGGAGTAGTACACATCGCCACGTTCAATTCAAAACTAGTGAATAGACGTTTCAGCCGCCCTTTTCACGAGCAGCAGCAGACTTCTCTCGTAGCAATCTCTTACCTCATCCCATCCCCAATATACATATGGTGCTGAAGCACTGTAAACCAGAAGCTGGCCTGTTCTGCCAGATAAAAATGCATGCAGCCTTTGAGGGGAGTGACGAAACCGACGTTGTAGGACAGTCTGCAATACAACGGAGAAATGTCAATGAAGAAGCGATTACTACCTGGTGTACTGTTGAAACAATTTCGAGTTACATTATCTTTCGAGGGTTTTGTCATCAAGAGTCTTACACAAGGGTTCGGCATTCCACGGAATCACCGAACTAGGATGGATGATATTCATCGATATCTAGGAAACTGTGCAAACCGAAGGTGCATCCATGACCACCAGAGTGCACTAATGAGCCAATATGTGCGCCCCAATACTTTGTAAACCCCGTACATACTTTGTCTGGGCCTTCAACGTATTCTTCCATGATCCAG
>NW_022158508.1:0-2384 GCF_006535985.1 Synchytrium microbalum | reverse complement strand
CCGTGCAGCCAGAGCCGTCCGTCCTTAACTGTGTATTCAAGCATGGGCTTACTTCCTATAACAACATAGTTCACGGGGAAAACAATTTTATAGTTGACGGGTGGTGGTATTTGGAGAGTGGTCATTCGAGTCTGTAAGGTACGATTGAGAGAGCTGTTAAGGCCAAGGTGCCGGATAATTGCGGGTGCACGAGAGTCATATAGTGGGATTAGTGGGGTTTGGGTGGGGTCATCTATACCAAATAAGGTGACTTTAGAAGTGCGTGAGTCAACAGAAGCCACAGCGCCTAGAGTATTGAGGAGTAAGATCTCCGCATTGCGGAGTGTGCGCCGAATGTCCGAGCCCCACGATCTAATAGAGATGAGCCTATCATTGAAAAGTAAAGGTAGTGAAAGAAGCTCCACAGCGGGCATGGTGGCTACTGCGTTCGGCAATAGCCGACCCTGAAACTGTTTAAACGAGGTGAAGATCTGGTGTAAAAAAGGTGTTAGCGGTGGTAGTTGCGTACTGGGCAGAGCAGACGCCAGGAGACTGCTGGTCGGGAAATTCATCCAGCAAGAGCACCAAACTTGCTCAAACCAGACCGCCCATGGAGAAGAACCTGTAAGGGCACGGATCATGACGGAAGCCTTCACCGAATCAATAAGGTGACGGATATTGAGGACGCCTAGACCGCCCTGGTTGCGAGGCTGCAACCAAATATTTGTTGTTTTGGCCACTAGAGCTCGTTGATTGCCCCATAGTAATTGATACCCAGCGTCTTCAAGCCAGTCTAAAAATGTGTTAGGAATGTCCATCAAATAAGCATAAAATACTATTTTGCTAAAAACCAGCGACGATACAATCATCGCGCGGGTGAAAAGGTGGAGGTGGCGACATTGTAGTGACCGGATTGTCGATTGAATACGGACTTTGAGAGCATCCCAAAATGCAATCGGTGGCTCAGTAGCAAACAGAGACAGCTGGAAGCCGAGGTAACGAAACCACCCATCGCGCTCAATCCTTTTGACATTGTGACCTAAATGGTTAAGTAAAGCGACAGTCGGAGCCGTATCATCATTGTTATCAGGACTGGCGTTGCCCTGGAGCGGGAGCACACTGGTTTTCTCCCAATTCAAGCGGCCGCCAGAAGCTTGGTTGTACAAGTCGAAAAGTCGAATGGTAGTGTCTACATCTGTCTCTCCCGCCAAGCCAGCGCACAAGTCATCGGCGTAGGCGGTCAGCCGAAAAGTTAAGTGTGGATGACCAAACGAGACCATGCGAATGCCCTGTAAATCTTTTTGTAAAGCAAACAAGAGTGGTTCAAAAGCTAGTAAATACAGTAAAGGCGAGAGCGGGTCTCCCTGCTTAACCCCACGGCCTAGACTAATCGGTTTCGTGATCCATCCGTTGATATTAAACACAGCAGCAGTGGACCGAGAGATAAGTGTAACCCATTTTCTAAAAGTATCTCCAAATCCAAAGCGACGAAGCACCGCATCGAGATATGACCATTCTACACGATCATAGGCCTTCTCTTGATCGAAAAAGACGAGGAGTCCCTGAGCCCCAGGTCCCAGTTGATTGACTCTCTCCATTACCAGCTTTACAGTGATGACGGGGTCAATGATTTGTCGAGTGGGTAGGAACGCCGATTGGTAGCTCCCAATCAAACCACCCATCACAGTGAGGAGTCGAGTTGTGAGAAGTCGTGTGATGATCTTGGTAATCACCGGCAATAAGGAGATGGGCCGGTAGTTTTCTGGTAGTAAGCGATCGCCTTTGCCTTTGTATAGAAGCCGAACGACGGAAAGCCGTAGAGGTTCTGGCAAAATTGCGTTGTGTAGTATGGCTTCCAAAAACGGCAAAATCAAGTCTGTAAGTTCGGGACCGCAGTACTTATAAAACTTGGCTGGCATTCCGTCCAAACCAGGAGCAGTATCCCGTAATCCAGCAATTGCATCCAAGACCTCCTCGCGAGACCAAGGTAAATCCATGGCATTGCGTTGAGTAATAGAAAGAGTAGGAAGACCATATGAAAACAAAGTAGTTTGTGCTTGTTCGGAGACGGGTTCAGGCGTGAATAGTGTGGAGAAGTGACTGCAGAACACTTGAGCAATAGCGTTAAAATCAGTGACATCCTCGCCCGCGCCATTGCGTATGGCCGAAATGGTATCGGCTCGCTGTATTCCTTTTACTTTGCGGTAGAACGCTGCCGAGCCAGCTTCGTCAGCTTCTAAGCGGTCCATTCCTGCGAGAATACGGACAGCATCGCGCTGGTACCGGAGGCATCGTTGCAGTGCGGTACGAGCCTGAGCCGCAACCGCTAAAAGAGCCACATTATAAGGGTCACGGGCGACTTGAGTTTGAGCAGCATCAAATTTGCGTTGGTGAAACATGATAGT
>NW_022158507.1:1883-2394 GCF_006535985.1 Synchytrium microbalum | reverse complement strand
CTCGAAATCGCGACGTTTGTGGCCACCAGTACTTTGTTTCAACTCAGCCAGTGTAGTTGTACTAGAATTTGCTATCTCAATCCTCGGGGAAACTGGTCGAACTCGACGTTGAACTTTAGAGGTGGATGTCAGCTACTGCCAATCGACGCAATCGCAAGCTCTGTACTTCCAATGATCCTTTTCAAAGGAGACCATGTATCCGCGTTGATCATGTGGAGTGTACCTTTCGGCGATTCAGTATAATCTTCGACAAAACTGCACGATTTACATCAAAACACAGCCAACTAAGGGATGCTTGGGCTCCGGTTTCCTGATCTTCTGCTTCTGCCTCACGTACGTACGTACGTTCTGATCTCATTGAAAATGTCGACTTATCTTTTACGTAATGATTGCATCAGCGTCAGGATTTATGATGTTATGCTTCGCCTTTCTTTTCCAACAGCGTGGGATCCAGGTTTCGTTTCCCATATCGTTTTAAGTCTATTTAATACAGCTTAAGGTCTGTCTGTAC
>NW_022158507.1:0-1752 GCF_006535985.1 Synchytrium microbalum | reverse complement strand
GATGCCTTGTCCACATCATTGTCGTAGTGACGAAGCTGGGTGATAAACTTGTCACGAGCAGTTTGAGTTCTGAGAAAGTTCAGTGGGCCCCCTTCGACAGCCTGGCAGCAATGAGCTCTGATGTCATACTCCAGTCTGACAATCATTTGCATAGTTTCAATATAATCCTTATCAAACCTTGCTTGGCTGGCATTAACATATTGTTGTACTTCGCAAAAATTGGTCTTGAATCGAGGATACTCTGTGATAACTAGTAAACACGAAAAGATGTAGCAAGCTTTGGCATAGGAAACTTAAACATAACTTACATCCTCTTTTGTTCTTGAAAATATTTCTGTGCTTGAATATCCACTCCGCCACTATGGCATCTAGGTTTTCGTGCTGATACCGCCGATCCAGTAAGTTGTGTCGATTCAAATAGTAGTGCATGCTTGATGTTGGTATAAACGAACCACAAAATGCAAGAGCTGTTTGTACAGTGCTGACATGATGTACCTAATATTAATATTAAACATTAAAAAACCTTCAACAAAGTTATTGCAGGCTCGTCGCTTTGCCCAGCCTTACACTGCAAGCTGTCATAATCATTCTAATGTTGCGTAGAAAGTTAGTGAAATAAAAATACATACACAATGAAATCACGTACGTGTCTCCTGGTCCGATTACGATTTTACTCAAATTTTCGAAGACAGAAAGGTTATATCTGTAGCGAGATTTCATCAGATTGGTCTTCATTGTGTCCAGATTGTGTTTTGACGGTGCAGCAACAATGAATATTTTCGTTCCGACAAGTTGTGTCCACCAGACCACACGGCAGCCTGATCCATCTACATGCACACTAGGAAAAATGAGGCAGAGGTACTTTCAGTTTGGTAAAAATCTTCAAATCCTCGTCGAAAAAAAATCTGTCCATGATCATGTCGACTTACTTGGATACTCGTCCATCACTGGACATGACAACATCCATGTTGTCTCCCATTAAAGAATCCTTGGCAAAGGCTGGAGTGGGATACAGACTTGAGAAAGTCTTTGGTGCTTGATATCCTAGAACCTAAATAAACAAAGGTACCCTGTTACTACCTGTTTCTTGGTTACTACTGAAAAATAAAAAGACTCGTCACATTTATATGGCCTCCTGAGTTCAACAACTTTATCACATCTTTGAGGTCCCGTGTTTCATAATCCGTTGTATCGTTTTGATGAAAGTTGCATTGTGCTGGTTTTTTGGCATCCACATCTACTAGCCTGACAAAGTCGTCCAGCTATTGAGTGATTGAAAATGATCCTTGTCAGCGCCAAATCTCTTCCACTTGATCTTTATGTCAAAAAAATTCACTGATTCAATCACTAACCGAGAAATTTCCACTTGGAGTTTTAAAACCAGGAATATCTGATGTCCGTATGATCAGGTTCTCTGGGAAACCACGTTGGTAAGCGTTATTGAATTCGGCGATAGTAACATGTCTCAATGGTGGTAAGTGATCTATTAAACTTTGGTTTGCCTCTCTACATGCAACGGTTCAATATGTAACAATAAGTAGTGCACACTTTACGGTAACAAAGTCACATATCAAATTCAGATTCACCTCCACTTCCCATTAAAATACATACCTTAGTTCTTTCCGATTTGTGACAATACGTTTTTGTTTGTCGCTGACAATCTCAGACGCTGATGAATTAGATTTGTAACTAGCCTTGCGTTTGAGCCTATGCATGATCTCAGTGTGATCGTGTTTTGAAGGACTCCTTGGT
>NW_022158506.1:938-2396 GCF_006535985.1 Synchytrium microbalum | reverse complement strand
CGTTGATTGTCCCTTTCGTCTCTGTGCACCCGCATGTGAGAATGGCCCCAATGGTCTTGGCTTCCGGACTGCTGCTCTCCTCTCTCATATTCGCGAGTGTCACATTGCTCTTCCCGCTGGCTCCTATAGCCAGCACCCTCGTGTGGAGGCCACTCTTACGTCCCTCCGCTCTACCTTGGCCTATTCTGAGGTCTTTGATTCCATGCACAAGCTTTTACGGTCTGCCCGCAAGTGGTTATGTTGTCACTGCTTCACCTTCCGTGGCCTTACGTCGAACTGTAACTATATTGGTCTCCACCCTGAAGGTGTTGATGTCGTTGAAGCTGTCGGTGTTGCCGCAGAGTGCCTGATTGTAGGTGTGAACGTCACTCATATAGGTCAGCCTCCGAGTCGGTCTGACGGTTTTACCGCTGGTACCCCAGTCCCCCTTCTTGCTCTTGACACTGAACTTTTGGATCAAGTGTTTCGCCGCCGCCCTCGTACGGTGCTCACCATTCCCAATAATTGCATGCTTCAGTTTTCTGAAGCTCTTCGACTTGCTTTGACCTCTGTCGTCCAGCAGCCTCACGTGATGTCGCACTGGATTCGTCTATTGCTTCTCCCCGTATGCACCCTCTTAGTTTTTACTCCCTCGAATGCTCATGAACGGCGTCGCAAGATCCGCTTGGGACTGCAAGAACAAATGATTTTAAGGTCTCTGGCTATTTGGCGCGGCTCGTCGGATGGCATTCAACATCTCTTGCGTCGTATCTTGGAATCTCCCACTGTCGCTCCGGATTTACCTCCTTCTTCCTCGTCTCACTCCCGCCGTTGTATCTCAAAAGCTCGTGATGGACAGTACGCCGCTGCAGTAAAAGCGCTAGTTTCCACTGCATCTATCGCCCCCGCCTCCGACTCTTTATTAGCTGCTCTTCGGGATAAGCACCCTGATGGTCCTCTCCCTGATATTCCTGGCATTCTTGATCCTATTCCTCTTGTGGTTGAATCGGACCCAGTTATAGCTGCTATTCGTAGCTTCCCTCGCGGCACAGGCTGCGGTAGCGATGGTTTTCGGGCTCAGCACTTACTGGATTGTCTGCGCGGGCCTGCTGCAGCAGTTGCTGACGAGCTTTTGGACGCCCTCTGTAAATTTTGCAACCTCCTCTTGGCTGGCAAGTGTCCTGCTACACTCTCTCCGTTTGTTGCGAGTGCGCCGCTTACCCCTTTGGTGAAACCGGATGGCAGTATCCGCCCGATTGCTGTGGGACTTATATGGCGCCGTTTAGTTTCAAAGCTTGCTTGTCGAGCTGTACTTCCCGACTTGAGCCCTTATTTTACTGATTTCCAGGTTGGTGTCGGTGTTCGTGGGGGAGCTGAGGCTGTTATCCATGCTGCTCGTCGATTTGTGGATCGTTACGGGGATTCGTCTACCATGTGCCTGGCCCTCTTAGATATGACCAATGCCTTTAATGTGGTCAG
>NW_022158506.1:479-826 GCF_006535985.1 Synchytrium microbalum | reverse complement strand
GATCCTCTTGGCCCTCTTTTATTCTCTTTGGCTCTCCATCCTCTCCTTCACCGTATTCAAACAACCGGGCTTACTTTCCATTCCTGGTTCCTGGACGATGGCACTATTGCTGGAGACTCTGTCGCAGTTGCAGCCGCTATTCGGATCGTGCAGGATGAAGGTCCTGCTGTTGGACTTCACTTAAATATCCGCAAAACCGAATTGTTTTGGCCCACATTCGACCCTCGCCGTCTAGATCCGATGCTCTTCCCACCTGGTTTAAAGCAGTGTGATGATGGTATTAAGCTATTAGGTTGTGCTATTGGTACACCCAACTTCATACGTAACGTCGCCTCGGCTCGGGTTGC
>NW_022158506.1:0-287 GCF_006535985.1 Synchytrium microbalum | reverse complement strand
ACCAGCAAGCTTCAGGCTACTCTTCTACGCTACACCTCTCCGATTCCCCCATGTGATATTTTAGATGCAGAGCTACAGGAGGTCAAGACCTGGTGTTCCGCTACTCTCTGGTTAGATCTCACGCGTCGTACGTCGGCCACCAAATACCAACTCGATTTGGCAGACGCATACTACGCCCAGGAACTCCAACATTTATTATCCGACAAGTCTCTCAGTTTCCGTGAGCAGCTGCTTATTGAAGCCCAACAAGCGCCGCATTCCACCGACTTCCTCCTCACCCTTCCTCT
>NW_022158505.1:2321-2463 GCF_006535985.1 Synchytrium microbalum | reverse complement strand
TTTTTTAAAGACTATCTACACTGTTGCAACGCGCTCTGTATCTAGCGACACATCGAAAATGGACTTCCGATACGGTGAGTATCTGTAAATGAATTCAATTCATGTTCTTCCTTCTCTTCTTTGAAAGTCAGGTATGTACGAA
>NW_022158505.1:514-2259 GCF_006535985.1 Synchytrium microbalum | reverse complement strand
CCATAACTGCTATAAGCTTTATTGTGCTGGTGTTGTGAATTGTGGAGACCCCGAACAACTTGTCGTTATGAATTGAGTTGATCAGACTCAATTGGCATCATGACTGGGCAAATGAGAGTGGTTTGCCAATGCTCTCATAACTGTCTCTAACGTTGGCCTTCATGCTTTCGAAACTCAAGTCACCCACAAATTTCACAAACTTTTAGATGTATGATTTAAAAAAACACTACGCAATAATTACTTTCATAATCATTCGTTCTTACTATATTTACACTCATCAGCGAGTAGCTAACAGTTCCTCTTTTATAGCAATATAACTTCTCACTTTAACCGCGATGACCGAAGTTACCGTATCCGTTACCACCACTACCGCCGTTTCCACCACCGCTTCCGTTTTGCATAGGTACGACTAGAGGGGCGGCTTCATGCTTCAAGGAGCAAGGTTGTTTGGTACACCGGCCCGTATCAGGATCGATAGTGTGGCGAATACGAGTGCATACGGCACAATCAGCCTTCAATGCATATTCAACTGCATACCCTTGATTAGCAAAAACACAACCCGGATATACACAGGCGTACATCCCACGGTATCGACTAGGAGCTTGAGGGCTCATCAAATGTTCATGGCATACACCTTCGTGGTAGCCAAAGGTAGCGTTCATTTCTTGAATGGTATGTTCGATACCATCAGTAACGTTACGGGAATGGCGGAATCTAACTGGATCAGGTAACCCTGCTTCACGATCCCATTCTCTTTTAGGGAAGTCCTTTCCTTTACGTTTCTTGGAGTACTCGCCACCACCAGATCCGCTAGCAGCAACGCTAGTGGAAGATCGACTACCACAAGCGCCATCATTATAAGCTGCTGTTGCTGGGGTAGATGCCGTAGTAGCCGGACCTTTTCCCTTCGAATATTTTCGAATCTTGGGTTGTTTTTCGCTGCTGGCACTGCCATCAACGCCTGGCGGCTCGGCGGTTGTAGCGTCGGGCATGTTTACGTCCTGTGGAGTAACAGGCTCTTGTGGAGGGATAGGATCCGACATGCTAAGGTTGCGTAAACCTTCTTTTGCTAGCTCTATCTCGAGTTCTATAAGCCAAAATGGTTCAGGTGCACTTGAACGTCTTTGGTTTGACATGTACGTGGGTAGGAATCAAGTGAACAGATTCCACGCCTTAAATAGTTTGAAATTAACGGTCTCTTTCCTTAATTCTTTTGTTGTTCTTGCTGTCGAACAGCAAAACCACTCTTGTATGAAATACAAGTTTTTTCTGTCGCAATCTCAAATTAGATTCCGCGATTGAACGAATTGCATTATCTGCAACAGCGCTAATTCGGTTAAATCTGAAGATTCGAAATCGTGAACTTGTCTTGTTTGACGACGTGTACGTCCCAAACTCAAATCTTCATAAAACTCTCTTGGAGCCATAATCGCACCATCTAAATTGAACTCAGGGCGATTTTTCTCGAGTAACTCTGTACGTGGGACTTTCGTCACATCGCTTTCTTCACTTTCTCTCTCTCTACGCTTCTTGCGGCGAGAGTTTCTAGATTTCGATTTTCTTTTTGCCTTGACCAACTCTTTAGACTGGTAAGCAGGCACCTCATTAGCTTCGGAATCTTCCTTTTCGCAAGGTACTTTCAGACCAGTTTCCTTTTCAGACTCCTCTAAAGCCATGTCGTCCGGTAAGAAATCCTCAACAGGTTTTGACGCAAGTGAATGCTTTTCAATAACCGGCTTTTCCAA
>NW_022158505.1:0-473 GCF_006535985.1 Synchytrium microbalum | reverse complement strand
GCCTCTTACAATACGTCCAATCCATTGTTTTTGACGAACGTCAAAAGGCGCAATGTGTGAGACATGTACTCGAAGTGATTTGGTGTCAACCTTCGCATTCAAAGGATGAATCTCATATACATGAGAATCATATTTTTCAATAACTCGATACGGACCAGCCCATCTCATTATCAACTTCTTTTCTCCATAGGGATTTCCGCGCTTTCTTCGATGTGCTGATATCACCCATCTCTGCACCAGGTCACCCACCTTGTATTCTTTATCATGCCGAGATTTGTCGTAACGCTGCTTCGACTCAATTTGAGACTGAGCGATGAGTTTTCGAACAACATCAAACGCATATTGCAAGTCTTTTGTCACTTTGCGAGCATAAGTAACATGAAGCTTTTTATAATTATCTTCGTCCTCATCAAAGTCATCAGTTTCAGAAACAAATGCTTTGGTCAGTAAGTCATAAGGTAAGATAGGATCTC
>NW_022158504.1:2301-2501 GCF_006535985.1 Synchytrium microbalum | reverse complement strand
GAGATTCCAAGTATTATTGGCAATGAGGGAAGACATTTCTTCATCCATAGCCTGAGACCATTCAGGAGAGTCAGGCATCTTTTGAGCTTCTTTATAGTTTTTAGGAGGTACCATAGCTATATTAGCCATAGCCCTACTAGGTACAGGAATCTTAGACTTTTGGACACGAGCACTACGTCGAGGTGCTGGTGTTGGTGAAG
>NW_022158504.1:352-2286 GCF_006535985.1 Synchytrium microbalum | reverse complement strand
GCATGATCATTACTAGGAGTTGCGAAGACTTCAGCACGAGTATTGGGTGACAAGTTACCATCATCAGCGCCTAATCCAAAGTCAATCTCGATGGCTCTCTGCCTGCTACCAGATGGATGAGCAAAGCGTACAACCGTGTCAGCATCAATAGGTTCGTCTCCATCCATAATACGGACTTGCACGTTCGGTACAGGTGTAGTCGTAGGACTGCGATTATGGGATCCTTCAGGCTGGCCTAACTCGGTCAATTCTCCCGTATTTGTCGTTTTGGGCACGGATTCCGAATTCTGCAGCAATTCTTCTTTCTCTTTTCCTTTCTCTCTCTCTCCTGCTTTTTCTGGTGATAACGTAGGTTGATGGTTCCATTCATCGGGTTGATCACCACCAGTGACAATAATTTCAATAGCATCGTTTACACCAGGTAAGGTGGCACCGAAGAGGTCTTCGAAGAAATGGGCATTCCGAGTGTAGAATACTTCACCACGGACTATATTCCAAAACTTCCAGCCTCGGATGCTAATGTGAGGGCTGACATCGTAGCCAATGAATACGCATTGAATTCCTTTACCAACCTGTTTATTGGTTTGGTTCGGCAGTCGACACACTGCACGACAACCAAAGATACGAAGGTTGCTCAAGTCGGGAGCATGACCATATAATGCTTCAAATGGAGTAAGCCTGTTGTCGAGTGCTGAAGTAACAAGACGATTCTCCAGGTAGACAGCTGTCCTCATAGCATCCATAAAGAAGGTAGAATCCAGACCAGTTGGGCTGAGAAGAGTCAAAGCTTTGACACGGATAGTTCTATTATATCGTTCAATCAATCCATTGGATGCATGCGCATACGGGAGAGTACGACGATGGATGATTCCTTCTTTAGTCAGAAATTCCTGGAATACAGTGCCAATGAATTCTGGTGCATTATCAGTTTGAAGCTTCTTTACTGGATAGAATGGCTGCCCTGCTGACTGCGTCTTAATAAGACGAATCAAGTTCTCTAGGCAACCAATAGCCTCGGTACGCTTAGCAAGAGGATACGCCCAACCATAATGGCTACCACAATCGATGACAAGCAAGACATAAAGGCGTCCGTCATAGGATGGAGTACGGAATGGTCCCTGTATATCGGCATGAAGTTCGGTTCCAGCAAAAGGAGTTGGAGTATCCGAGATACGGTAAGGACTGTCAACTATTTTATTCATGATGCAGTCCATGCATTCGCACAGTTCATGTATGTCGACCACTTCAACAGATTTAGCAAGTCGTACTGAAGAGGGATGCCCCATTCGTTGATGCCATAGATTAGCATTTTCCGTGGCACTAGCAGCTGATGCTGAGACACTATCAATCGACGTAAAGGTTACTGGATAGACATTGTTGACTCTTGGCACTACAAATCCTCCTCGATCAGAGGAGACAAGTTTGTCACCACTATCAGTATTGAAGACTTGATATCCTTGATCAAAGAGCTGACCTTCAGAAATCAAGTTTCTATGGAGACCTGGTACTAGCAATACGTCTGTAATACTAAATACGACACCACTGACTGTAGCATTTAAAGTACCAGACTCAGTAGCAAGAAGAGTTTTGCCACCAATACCATGGACCGAGACATTAGCCAGCTTGTGGTCCGTCAACAAAGTGCCATCTCCTGTCATATGTCTTTCACATCCTCCATCGATCAACCAGACTTGAGGAGTATGGTTGATCATACCAGCAGCATTGGCATTGACAGCAAGTACACCTGGAAATTTACTACGTGGATTATTGCAGTCTCGACTAATATGTCCAGACGTCCAGCAGCCAAAACATACAGGTACTCTCATTCTACCAATGTTGGTATCATGAGGATTAGATTTAAATCCTGGAAACCTTTTACGAGCAAGGTCGCAGTCACCTTGACGATGACCTTCAGTCCAGCATTGAGTACACAA
>NW_022158504.1:0-290 GCF_006535985.1 Synchytrium microbalum | reverse complement strand
AGCAGCAAGTCGTCTACCATCATTGACCCCTGCAGCCATACCATATGCAATCTGAGGAGGTAGATCATCACTACTTTTATTATTAGCGTACAGATTGACCATCTTCGTATGGATATCGTCCATGTTCAACTTCGTAAAGTCTTCTTCCATGATGAGGTTGTTTCGAAGCTCTTTATACGGCTCAACTTTCATGATTCTGAGCAAGAGTAGAGCGCTTAGAAGTTTCAATACCCTGGAAACCTCTATAATATTGTTGGTGGCAAGGATAGAGGCCATATCCTCCTCAATTG
>NW_022158503.1:0-2523 GCF_006535985.1 Synchytrium microbalum | reverse complement strand
GACATCGACTTTGACTCTCATTTGGATGAATGCCGCTCTTGTATTCGGGGAAAGATGTCAGAGGACTCGTATCCAGCATCCAAATCACCTAAGCCATCTGTCTTGGAAGTATTAGCAGCCGATGTTATGGGTCCATTCCGTGAAGCATCTAGAGATGGGTCTATTTACTACTTGGCTGTCCTAGATATTGGTAGCCACTATGGTTGGATTATTCCATTGAAGAAAAGGGCAGATGCTACTCGTCGCATTGCAGATCTCATTCGCCTCCTAGAGACTCAATATAGTGACCGTAAAATTAAGGGCCTACAGACCGATAATGCTCCTGAATTCACCGGTAAAGCCATGCAGGAATTCTTACGTAGTCGAGGGATCATCCATCGACACACTATGGCATACTCGCACGCGCAAAATGGTGCCATAGAACGATACAACCGCACTATCCAAGAACATAGTAAAACAATGTTGGATGCTGCAAATTTGGATTCTCGTTTTTGGGTTGATGGTATGCTCACGGCTGTCTATTTGGAAAACCGGACTACAACCAGTGCTCTCAAAGCTCATATAACACCATACGAAGCTCTCAACGGCAAGGCTCCAACTTATGATAATCTTCGTATCTTTGGGTGTGATGCCATCTGCCACGATCCAACACAGCTCGATAAACAGAATCCACGAGCCATAGATGCTGTCTTTATTGGCTACGAACCTACTCCATTTGAATCAATTAGAGGCTGGCGTTTCTGGGATTTAGATTCACAAAAGGTTTTTTATTCACGAAATGTGATTTTCTTGGAAGAATCTAATGATACCATGCCAACACCTACATTGGCGATCGTAG
Source organism: Synchytrium microbalum (assembly GCF_006535985.1). Lineage (NCBI taxonomy): Eukaryota > Fungi > Chytridiomycota > Chytridiomycetes > Synchytriales > Synchytriaceae > Synchytrium > Synchytrium microbalum. Next base: position 1,685 of record NW_022158503.1, on the reverse strand, counting down.
CAGGTATGGATGAATCTGGTAAATCAAGTGTATCTCCGGCATCAAGTCCATTGGCTGCGAAAAACACTGATAATCAGCTCTCGACGAGATCAGACTTTATGGAATTCCTCGATGAATCAGCATCCGACACCGATAAAATTCCACTTCCTTATCGCGCTCCATCTCTTCAACTGGTTTTGAGAGCTTTAGCAAGGAATCCTGGCCAGCAACGTCGTGTAGAAGTCCGAACACCTTCTCCAGAGTACGAAGATGTTAATAGTAACCATGATGGTGATCGAGACGACGCCTCTCCTGAGCCAGATCCTGCTCCCGCTCCAGGTTTTAATGAAGACGAAGAGGAAAACCAACCTCGTCGTAGTCGTCGTGAGAATGCTGGGAAGATTAAACCATGCTGTATCGTCAATGCTGCTACCCTTAAAGACGCGCCCAGTAACCATACCAACAGTATTATCGTACCTCACTCCTATAAAGCTGCCATCAAGTCTGATGAGGCTACATCATGGATCAATGCTATGTCTGAAGAAGTATCTGCACTGGTCGCAAATGACACTTGGGAACTAGTAGAAGCTCCTCGCTCAGCACGCATTCTTCCTGGCAAGTGGGTATACACTCCCAAACCAGATGAGTACGGTATTGTCACTCGGTATAAAGCTAGGTGGGTAGTCCAAGGAAATCGTCAGATTGACGGAGTCGACTTCACCGAGACGTTTGCTCCAACATCTCACCTTCCAACACTCCGAATTCTTATCTCGTTGATTGCTGCTCATGGCTGGCATTCTAGCACTTTGGACATTACTACTGCTTTCTTAAATGGTGAAATATCTGAAGAGGTGTATGTGCGTCAACCAACTGGGTTTGACGACGGGACTGAACGTGTCTGCCGTCTTCACAAATCACTGTATGGCCTTCGTCAAGCTCCTCGTGTATGGTTTCAGCTGCTATCCTCTTGGATGTTGGAGCATGGTCTTTTGCCGTCTAATGGTGATCCGTGTCTGTATGTAGGCAAGTCTAGTCATGGTCAAGATATCTATGTCCTGGTACATGTTGATGACTTCTTGATCGCATCGTCTTCTGCAGAAGCAATTGCTGAACTAGAGTCATCCTTGGAGTCATCGTTTCGTTTGAAGAAGGGAGGGGACCTTGTATGGTTTCTGAACATCAATTTCGAACGTGACTTCAAAGAAGAATAAAATCTACATGTCTCAAGTCAAATATGTTGACGACATTATCGGGGCATTTGGAATGACTGATTGTAAAGCCCAGCCGACACCTCTAGCACCAGGATATGATACTCCACAACCAGACTCACCACCTTGTGACAAGCCTAAATAGCAAAAGGCGCTTGGAATGCTGCTTTATATAGCACGATGCACTCGACCAGACTTAATGACTGCTGTCTCAATTCTGGCCAAGTACTCATCTAATCCTACCCAGTATCATTGGGCTGGTATTATCCATGTCCTTAGCTATGTAAAAGGTACTCGTGAATACCGACTTAGTCTTGGTGGTGCTGATCTGCTAGTTTACTCAGATGCGGACTGGGCCAAAGACGTCAAAGATAGAATCTCTAGATCTGGTGTCGTAACATTGATAGGGACTGGAGCCGTATGTTGGAGCTCTAGGAAGCAACAACCTGTAGCCCAGTCGTCAACTGAAGCCGAAAACTATGCTTTGGCTGAGGCAGT
>NW_022158502.1:1295-2537 GCF_006535985.1 Synchytrium microbalum | reverse complement strand
TATACACGTTATTAAAAAAAAAAAAAAAAATGGCATCGAAGACTTGGCCATCCATCTGTCAATCGTATGAAAAGCACTCTTCCTGACATCGACTTTGACTCTCATTCGGATGAATGCCGCTCTTGTATTCGGGGAAAGATGCCAGAGGACTCGTATCCAGCATCCAAATCACCTAAGCCATCTTCTGTCTTGGAAGTATTAGCAGCCAATGTTATGGGTCCATTCCGTAAAGCATCTAGAGATGGGTCTATTTACTACTTGGCTGTCTTAGATATTGGTAGCCACTATGGTTGGATTATCCCATTGAAGAACAGGGCAGATGCTACTCCTCGCATTGCAGATCTCATTCGCCTCCTAGAGACTCAATATAGTGACCGTAAAATCAAGGGCCTACAGACCGATAATGCTCCTGAATTCACCGCTAAAGTCATGCAGGAATTCTTACCATACTCGCACGATCAAAATAGTGCTATAGAACGATTCAACCGCACTATCCAAGAACGTAGTAAAACAATGTTGGATGCTGCAAATTTGGATTCTCGTTTTTGGGCTGATGGTATGCTCACGGCTGTCTATTTGGAAAACCGGACTACAACTAGTGCTCTCAAAGCTCATTTAACACCATACGAAGCTCTCAACGGCAAGGCTCCAAGTTATGATAATCTTCGTATCTTTGGGTGTGATGCCATCTGCCACGATCCAACACAGCTCGATAAACAGAATCCATAGATGCTGTCTTTATTGGCTACGAACCTACTCCATTTGAATCAATTAGAGGCTGGCGTTTCTGGGATGTAGAATCACGAAAGGTTTTTTATTCACGAAATGTGATTTTCTTGGAAGAATCTAATGATACCATGCCAAGACCTAAATTGCCAAACGTAGCTGGTATAGATGCATCTGGTACATCAAGCTTATCTCCGGCATCACGTCAATTGGCTGCGAAAAACACTGATAATCAGCTCTCGACGAGATCAGACTTTATGGAATTCCTCGATGAATCAGCATCCGGCACCGATAAAATTCAACTTCCTTATCGCGCTCCATCCCTCAACTGGTTTTGAGAGCTTTAGCCTTGAATCCTGGCCAGCAACGTCGTGTAGAGGTCCGAACGCCTTCTCCAGAGTACGAAGATGCTAATAATAACCATGATGGTGATCGAGACGACGCCTCTCCTGAGCCAGATCCTGCTCCTGCTCCAGGTTTTAATGATTTTTTTATTTTTTTATAATAACGTGTATA
>NW_022158502.1:1081-1204 GCF_006535985.1 Synchytrium microbalum | reverse complement strand
CGAGTTCACAACACATCCTAATGTGAAATGCTACAATGCTACTACTATGTACTATGCGAGGTGTACTGGTAATGAGTCACCAATTCACCGTGTGTGTTTTACCACTTCTACTCGTCTACGTAT
>NW_022158502.1:608-878 GCF_006535985.1 Synchytrium microbalum | reverse complement strand
TGCAACTGGGCCTGCCTCTACAACTTTCTGTGGATTTTGCTTCTCTTTACGTTCTAGGATTTGGGCTAATCTGACACTAGCTCCATCATTCAAATTGAGACATTCCACCACATGTGCTCGAGTAGCGGGTGTGTTGCCGTTACAGTTTATGCACGTCGTGTAATTCTTGGCAAGGCCATTCAATTTCCATATCGTTAGCATTCTTCGTTGGTGCCTGTCACATACTTGAGGATCGGCCGAGAGCAGCGGGCTGACCTGTAAAGATGCTGG
>NW_022158502.1:0-533 GCF_006535985.1 Synchytrium microbalum | reverse complement strand
GCTGCATACGAAGCTGTTTCCAGTGCTGTTGGCCCATTATTGACCCAAACGTTGGAATTTCGGTATTTTCTTCGCAAATGTCGTAACGGTTCCTAACAAGTCTTTGCCATAGCTGATTAGAGTTGGCATCACTATATAATCCATTCCTGGTTGGATTTTGTTTTTCACCCTGTAGGAAGTGGTGAATCAAGCAGTTCTCCGTAGCATCGTGGAATCTAGCCATACACTTTGCATTCAGCTCCAGAGCTCGGTATTCGATCGTTGGTAGACCAGCCAGCAGTAGCATGGAATTACGACTTGTCGAGTCATTGGCTCCAAAGATTCGTTTTAGCACTATACCCTGAGTTGCGTCTAACTGCTTCCGTATCCCATCTTTGACATTGTGTTTGGCTGGTCTCATCACCGCCAGCCCGTATTCAATAATCGGTCGAATAAAGGTCTTATATACCTGGATATTGACCTTTGGTGGGAATCCGTGTCCGTGTAGACCAGTACCACCCATGGCGAAAGTCGCTTGCAAGGCTTTCTTCGCC
>NW_022158501.1:0-2718 GCF_006535985.1 Synchytrium microbalum | reverse complement strand
CAGTGCCAAGCTGATGTCAACAAACCAGACAATCGCGGACAGACACCACTCTTTGCAGCAGCTTATAGCGGAAACATCGAACTTGTGCAGTACTTGGTGGAAAAGGTATGCTCGTTGTGATATCTTGCACTTGTTTTCTTAATACAACACTAACACGTATAATGATCAGTGCCAAGCTGATGTCAACATACCAGACAATAACGGGCAAACACCAGTCTTTGCAGCAGCTTATAGTGGAAACAAGAATCTCGTCGAGTACTTGGTGGAAAAGGTGAAATTCGTTGTAATATCTTGACTGGTTTCCCTTCGACAATACTTAACACATTTAATGGTCAGGGCCAAGTTAGTATCAACACACCAGACAATGACGGAAAGACCCCAGTATCTCTTGCAGCACAAAACGGACATGTGAACATTGTCGAATATCTCGGAACCCTGGTGAGCCACCGAAATTTGCAATTATTTACCAGTCTTCACAACGTTGCAACATCAACACTCAAACAACAATGCACAATTATTAGGGAGTGGATATCGACACACCCGATAGCGAAGGGCAAACATGGCGAGAGATTGCAGAAGCAGCAAATAAGCCACGGTGGTAAATATAATAACAAGATAACACACTATTCGAACCAAATGAATACAATGGCTAGTGAAAGCAAAGCATCCAGATCCAAAAACCAGTCGCAAAAATTGAGCAACTTGAGACAATCGACAGAAATTTTAGCAACTCTTTGCAATTGAAGCAAATAGCCTAGTCAGAGTAAAATTGAGCAATGAAACGCATTCGAAACAAACGGCAAATGCAGTAATTGATCACGAAGCGTCCCACAATGGCAGTAATTAGAACAACACAAACAATTCAGCACAATTACCAATTCATGTACATCAAGAATAATCGGACTACCCCATATACCTGCAAGCACCAAGTATCTCTTCCAATGATCCAATACCACGGCCTTGAATCATTCTGAACACTGTTTGCGACACACCACACACCATCAGCACGAATCACATCAAGCAACGCAGCATTAGCATCGGCACAATTGATAGCATCGGCTGGAAAGGAATCAATTAAGCAAACAAGAGAATCGGTAGCATCAACCAAATAGTCGGACATGACACAACAACAACGACGGGACATAAATCTGCTCATTAAGTGCATGACGAGTTTTAACAATTTCAAAAAGGGAAACAGAGAAAAACACTATACAACCAAACCGCAACGGGAAACACCGAAAGCAATCGTAGCAATGATAGCAACAGGGCACACTGAAAGAAATCGTAGCAATGATAGCAACAGGGCACACTGAAAGCAATCGTAGCAATGATCGCAACAGGTCACAACGAACGCAACGATCGCAACGTTAGCAACAGGTCACAGCGAAAGCATCAGCCGCAACATCTCACAGAGAAAGCATCCGTCACAACGTTAGCAACGGTCACAAATTCCGCATCAGTCACACCAACCACGCCAGCCACAACCACATCACAAGCAACGCCCGTCACAATGCCACAACATACACAACGATCACACTGGTAACAATAGCCAAAGCTAGTCAAACAAGGTCAAGCCCTCACGCACTACAGCATTACGAATCGAATTGTGCTCTTGCGGGTCCTTGGCAATAGAAATCAAGGCATCAACCGTGGCAATGGTAGCAGCGATCGCATTGCAACTACTGTACACACCAAGCAACTCTTCACGAAGCACAGACATATCACTCAACAAATAGGCAGCAGGAACCAAACGACTTATACGGTGAATAAACCAAAGCGGAGCAGGCATATGCGAATAATCAATCATCGAAACGTCGGCGAGACCATAACGGATTAGCCTCAGCGGATGCGGGAGTTGCCTATTCCGTAACAATGCAGCTTTTACAAATGATTCCATCACTTGTAAAACACACAACACACAAAAACACAGCATACAACCCGCACCCGGTCACAATTGTCACAATATCCCACAGCTGTCACGTCATCCCACAGCTTTCACATCATTTCACAATATCCCACAGCGTTCACGTCAACTCACAATGTCCCACAATCATCACAATCTTTACAATGCCAACAATACCAACAGCATTCACAATTTCAACAGTTCACACAATGATCACAAAACTGCTCACTTTGTGACAAAAACAACAAATCAAAAACAGAAAGCAAAACAGGTCAAAATCAGCAATCCCAGCGGCAACTGTCACAATATTTCACAGCTGTCACAGTTTTCACATCTTTCACAACTTTCCCAACTTTGGCAACTTTCACAGCAGCGGCAACTTTGACAAGCAGCAGCAACTGACACATCTTTCACGTCAGCACACAACTTTCACAACTTTCACAACAGAGGCAATTGAGACAATCGCGTACCCGCAAACACAATAGCCGCAGCTGACACATCTATCACGTCAGCACACAACGTCCGCAACTTTGACAATCGCCGCAACTGACACAATTGCCGCAACTTTCACGTCAGCTAGCGCACAATTCAATAGCCGCAGCTGACACATCCTTCACGTCATCACACATTGGAAACAATCGGAAACAACGGAAACAACGGAAACATCAGGAACAACGTTCGCAACGGAAACAAGGGTTGCAGACATCGCAACGGTTGCAAGGGCAAAAACAAGGGCAAAAACAAAAAGCAAGAGCCCAAGCCAGAAAACCGACCGCACAGTGGCAGAGAGTGAGCCAAAGGGTATAGGCAGTAGT
>NW_022158500.1:671-2827 GCF_006535985.1 Synchytrium microbalum | reverse complement strand
CTGAAAACAAAGAATTAAGTTACAAGGCGGATAATTCCGCAAGAACAGGAATACAAACTCAAAAACGTACCTCCCTAGCGACATCTAAGACCTCCGTCCAATTAGAGTTTGGTGGTATATTGTCAACTGCACTGTCATCACTGTCATCATCTTCAGATTCACTGTCACTGTTTTGCAGAGTCTCCATTGCAGCTTCTAGAGCATCAAGCTCTTCAGCACTATACTGCCCATAGTCCCGGATGTCGTCGTCGGAGTCGTCGTCAAGTTCCATATCATCGTTTTGGTGAGCAGTAGTTGGACGAGAAATGTAAAGCTGAGTTTGATGCATCTCAGCTACCCGTGAAGCATCGTATTCGGCTTGCCTAGAAATGGTATTTTGTTAGAGGGTGATTTCGTAATTAAAACTTCTCACAAAGTCACAATTTCCATGCTCGTCTTTTAGATATTTTGCGGCTGTCTCGTGACTCGGCCCGTCTTGCAGTAGATGATGAAGATGGCCTAAAATGAGACATGTTGGTGACGTTGATGCTAAACAATAAAGGTGCGGTGCTTTGGTCTTTGTGGGTTTGAAAATTGTTTAAATCGAAAATTATGACCTAAAGACGCTCAATAGTGTTATCTACCTGGCAATAGCAGTCCCGTGAACAAAACGAACGATACGAGACATGCCTCGGGAGCTCTTTCGTATCGGTTCAGGGTTTAATGCAACGCTGCCTCGCTTGTTCTCAAAGGTGAAACTGAAGATACAACTTGATGTATTTGCAGATCGCGTGACGCTGGATGAGAGATTGACACAAACTTTCTACATGTTTGATTTCGATCCAGCAGCCTCGTCAAATCACGGACTCTCTTTGGTCTAAATCAAGTGTGCAAACCCAAGATTTCATTAGTGAATCTTGAGTTTAAACACATGATTTGGACCAACTATGTGATCTAGTCTAAAGCATGAGGGACATCAGTGCAACTCCAAGATTTCATCAGCGAATCTCGAGTATAAACATATGCTTTAGACTAAGTACGTGATCTGGCCTAAATCACGTGTGCAAACCCAAGATTTCTCTAGTAAATCTTGAGTTTAAACACATGATTTAGGGCAAGTACGCAGTGGAATACTGCACGTCTGCACGTCTGTTAGATGAGGCTAAGAACCATTGCCAGGGAAGATCATATCGCATCTTTCATTTGGCTATATGCCTGAGCTTTCAAGGAATGTGATACAAATGCTTTAATTTCTGACCAGATTGCAACTCGGTATAGGAAAACAAAGTTATTTTGAAGTACCAGTGATCCCAAACTTTCTATTGCAGGGAAATGCCCAAGTCTCCTCTTCTGCTTCTACTTCAGCACCTTCTGGTAGGCCATCAATCATGACATCAAACTTACGGCATCAACACTCGCACGCCTGATGCTGTTTTTCTCGCTGAATACACCGTGGCCATGGGCTGTTACCAGTTTCATTTGGCTTCCTGGGTTATGTCGTTGCAGAATGGACGATTTCGAGGTCGTAAAGCTTGCAACGTCATCTGTCGGTGGTACCTACCATAGGAACTTAACTGCTGCCTCGGTTTTTATGGACTGATTTTCATCCAGTTGCCATTCCGTACACACGAAAATCAAGATTTATAACTTTCGAGATCATCCAAAACCGTTATTCCTAAAGTCCGGACAGAGGAGTTAAAGTTTGTCACCGCACTGAGATCTGAGTTCACGTTCAAATAAGCTGATTTTTGGTGAATACATCAGAAATGACAGTATACATCACCGGGGAGAATATGAAAGCGTTCGAAAATGCTGAGCATAGGTCGTAACTTTTGTATGATCCCCACTACACAAATGTACGTTGGAGTCTCCCAGTCAACTTTGATGAACGACCGACTTCTACCAAACTCTTACACTGCTTTATGACGAGCTCCGTCGAGTGTCAAAGCATTGATGAAGGCTCTGATGATGGACAGAGACGCCTTTTACCCGGCAAAAAAACCAATGTTATGCCATGAGGAGCCCTACTTGGCCTTTGTTGTCATCAGGACTAATCGCAGAACGTGATTCAACAAGTCACTCAGAGATTGGTACTGAAAACGAGGTGCTTTCGCCTGTAAGTTTGGTCAAGGATGGGCCAAAACTACAGCGAATTAGGGGTTAGTCCCAGGTTATAT
>NW_022158500.1:0-422 GCF_006535985.1 Synchytrium microbalum | reverse complement strand
GAGCATCGTTGGTGCTTTGTAGAGCCTGTTTTATAACATTTATTGGAGTCGTTGCGGGCACCATATCGGTTGTTGGAGTCGAAGCTATAGCACCACAAAATAATTGCAGTGTCGAGGCCGCGTCATCACTCAAACCAATGAGCATTCCTTGATTGTACATTTCAATACATTCCTTTATAGCATTTGCATCTTCAGTCAAAGTTCGGATAGTGTTGGTCTGATCATCACGTTTTCGTTTCATAGCTATGTACCTATTTAATACTCGTTGATTATCAAGTTTGAGAGCATTCACTTCTACTTCTAAAGTATCATTAGCAGCTTTCAAGATAGCTTTGGCATTCAGTGACTCGTGTAAATTGTCTTCCAAAGTGTCATTATACAGAAGTAAAGACTGGACTTTGTCTTTTTCGGTATCCCGTTGG
>NW_022158499.1:0-2831 GCF_006535985.1 Synchytrium microbalum | reverse complement strand
GAAAGAGGAAGAGGTAATAATAGTCGTGGAAGGAGTCGTGGTCGAGGGGGAGGTAGAAGCAGAGCCATGTGGTATGCCAACAATAGAGGTCGACCACAGTCTTATTACAACAAAAACCAATACCGAAATAATGACGACGACAATTATCAATACCAACAACAACCATATCAACAACAACAATACCATCGAGGGTACAACAACAGCTACAACTGATGTAAACTGATACCAATAGTCACTCACAGGTTGTTGTCAACGCGTTGATATATATACAATAAGCTTACCTGATACCAATAGTCACTCACAGGTTGTTGTCAACGCGTGAGCGAGTTGGTATCAGTCAATGTTATACAAGTACTGTGGGATAGTAACACAAGTGTGTCGTCATATTCCAACACTTCCCCTCGACACACTTTTCCTCACAGTTGTGAAACCCCGAAATCCGTCATTTTCCAAACTTTTTCATAAGGAGGTGATGACCAAAATCTCAAATTTGGCCCCCCCCCACCCCTCCACCCCAGTTGCGCTCCGGGGGCCCCCTCCCCCCCCTCCGGAGCGCCATCACCATCATCTTCACGACTGCTGGGCGACACTTTTAGACCCATCATGTCTCGACACCTTGCCAGCTTTATTTTATCCAAAGGCTTGGTAAGTGCATCAGCCGGTGTTTTATCAGTACGACAAGATTCGATCTTGATTGTGTTTTTACTAACTTCATCTCTAACAAAGTGGTATTTCACATCAATGTGTTTTGTACGAGTGGTGCTACTTGGATAGTTGGCCAAACGTTTGCATCCAGTATTATCTTCCAGTATTGACGTAGCCTCCGCCATATTATATCCAAGTTGATGGAGGAGCTGCCTAGCCCATATCACTTCTCGAGCTGTAGCAGCCAGAGCAATATATTCTGCTTCTACCGTGGAAGTAGCAACACAATCCTGTTTACTACTAATCCAACTCACAATGCCTTCACCCATGAATAGTGCCACTCCTGACCTAGACTTACGGTCATTGTGGTCACCGGCCCAGTCAGCATCACTATATGCGTACAGTCGAGCATCAACACCACCCAAGGTAAGTTCCATTTCTAGAGTACCCTTTATATACCGCAGTATTCGTTTCACTCCTAACCAATCGCACTGTGTAGGATGGCCACTAAACTGTGCCAATATACTGACACTGACTGCCAAGTCTGGTCTAGTCCCTCTCATCAAGTAGAGGAGTTTGCCTAGAGCTCGTCTATACTTGGTTGGATCAACTGGTGTATTGGCTTCACCACATTGACATCCATGGGTTTTATATTCCTTCAACTCAGTAGTCGCTGGCGGCAAGTATTGACATGGATTAGACACCATCGGTGTCGCAGCTGATTTGCAATCCTCCATACCAAATTCAGCTAATATGTCCTTTACATACTGCCGTTGATTCAAATACATGAGTCTGCGGTCTAGATCTCGACGTATCTGTATACCAAGAAACAAGTCAATGTCTCCACATCTAGTCATTTGGAAGGTCTTCTCCATTTCACTTTCGAAAGCCTCAAGTGCTTCAACACTTTGAGAGGCCACACACATATCATCAATATGCACCAGCAACTGTACTTCCCCTCGTTTACTGGAATATATGGACGGTTCAGTAGGATGTTGAGAGTAGCCATGCTCCTTCAACCAATTAAACAGTGTCAGATACCAGGCTCGAGGTGCCTGCTTTAAGCCATATAAGGCCTTCTTCAGCAAGCACACTCGACTATCTCCTCGAGAAGCAAATCCGTGGGGCTGTTCCATATACACCACTTCCTTTTCATCCAACTTGCCATTCAAAAACGCCGTTTTGACATCAAGTTGGTGAACAATACAGCCATCTGATGCTGCTTTAGATAAAAATATACGGAGACCATTCAGATGAGAGGTTGGTGCAAATGTTTCGTTGTAGTCTATGCCAAGGCGTTGTGCAAACCCTTTTGCTACCCATCTAGCTTTGAACTTGTCAATGGCACCAGAGCTGTTATACTTAATATGGTACACCCATTTTCCTTTGATTGTCTTTGCTTTGGCCGGTAAGGTGACAAGATCCCAAGTTTCGTTGCGACGGAGTGATTCCATTTCAGCTTCCATCGCAGCTAACCATTCTGCTGCTTCGGGCCCATTCATAGCCTGCTGATATGTCTCAGGGTCAACAATGGCTACTTGCCCCCACTCTCCATATTTCTCAGGAGGTCCAACATCACGAGTGCTTCGGCGAAGCTCTGGGTTTATATCAGGTGGTGGTTCTACTCGTGGTAGAGCGGCAACATATGGCATTCTTATTACATAAGGTTCGTCATCATCGTCATCCACATTATCATCGTCATCCACATTATCATCGTTTCGGTCCTCATCATCAAGATCATCATCATGCTGATCAGGAAGCTGTGGTCCAACTCGTCCATGCCTATCCTGTATATCTCCACGTGCCAGCGCGTCAAGGAAGGTCGGAGGTGTGGCTGGTCGTTGTGGGTCATCTTCCCCTGTTGGTACTACTCTTCCGGCTCCGTTTACTCTCGCTTGTGGTGCTAACACGGGCGGTTGGGCAGAGGTGACTATCAAGACTTCAGGTTGACTGACACTGACAGCTATTGGTTTTGCAGTATCTTCAATAATCAATTGTTCATCATCAAAGCTTACATTCTTTAATGGCCTTTTGTAGAAGGTCTCATTTTCAAACCAATACCGATCGTGGACGTCACGACTAAAATATACTCGACGTCCAATTGGATCGTACATCTTGTACCCTTTTATCTTTCGATCATTTGGTCCATCGTAACCCAAGAATATGTTAGGCTCTAGCACAGCATA
>NW_022158498.1:0-2852 GCF_006535985.1 Synchytrium microbalum | reverse complement strand
ATGGATGTGATACCCTAATAGTAGTCCTTGGGTGGAATTGAGTTTGAGGCATTGTATACGATACTGATTGGTCTTCAATGATAGGTGGTGGGCTTCGGTTGACAGATGTGTCGATTACTCCTTCTACCTCTTGCCCATCTACCATTACTACATCATCTGTCGATTCCTCGACATACGTTTCTTCGTCTTCTTGTGTCAAGTCCACTTGGTCCTCGACATACATTTCGTCGTCGTCTTGTGTCAAGTCCACCTGGTCTACTGCAAGCATTTCGTCATCGATTGTGAATGTGTCGTTCTTTCCGACATTTGGGGCTTGACGTGTGTTGACATTATTATAGTTACGGTATCTTCCTCGACGGTAGTAGCTGTTGTTGTTGGAATATGACGACACACTTGTGTTACTATCCCACAGTACTTGTATAACATTGACTGATACCAACTCGCTCACGCGTTGACAACAACCTGTGAGTGACTATTGGTATCAGGTAAGCTTATTGTATATATATCAACGCGTTGACAACAACCTGTGAGTGACTATTGGTATCAGTTTACATCAGGTTATGAGCCCACCGTCTAACTGAAAGTCACAAATTGTCAAACGTGGAATTATGACGTCTATTGAAAAACTCTTGATAACTGGCAGTAAGTTCAATGGAACTACAGATGTAGTGAACTTCTTGACTTGGGCGTCGTCTGTAAAGTTGGAGTTACAAGATAACTCTGATGGAGCTTTCGAGGCCGTTGATGACATTGATGGACTCAACGCAATTGGGGTTGCACGACCTGTTCCGACGGAGTCAGCTCCGTTGGAGTCAGTAGAATACAAGGAGATGTTAAAGGCTTGGAACAAGATGAATATCAAAGCTAAAGCTATCATCACCAAACGTCTTGATGAACGTGGTCCTGCTTATGCATACGTATGTAACATGGATTATGCACGTGACATGTGGAAGGCCTTGAATGAAATGTATATGTCCAAAGATATCAATGGTTTTTACAAGTATCTTGTAACTTTGATGGGGGCTCGGCGCGGCTCTGATGAGTCCGTTGCCTTGTACTATCAAAAGTTTAGTAGGGACTATATGAACGTTAAATCTGTAATCACTACACTGGCCAAAGATGGTACCTCTGCCATGTCATCAAATGCTACTACCACTACTGCCGTAGACTTCTATGCTTTAGATCTTATGGCAAGTGTCATGTTCATGAACCAGATAGGCTCTGAATATGATGTATGGCGTCAAACTACTGTCTCAACCATTGGTGTAAAAGATCTATCTCTTCGTAAATTGTATGAGTCTGCTGTAGCTGCTGAAGGGATGAAGTCATCTGCTGCTGCTGCAGATGCTGCTCAGGCATACTACGCTAATGAGGACAAGAAAGGCAATAACAATAGCAATGTCAAACTAAATCGTGCTGGGCAACCACGTCAGATTCCTGGTAGTACTGGATTTAAGGGATGCTTCAACTGCAACAAGCCTGATCATCTGGCCAAGGATTGTCCAGATCCGCCAAGAAACCAACGTAATGCTGATGCCAGAGAAGCGGCTCGTCCAAAGGGTGACTATAATAATAGTAACAAAAAGAATAGTCAACAAAATGCCAAAAAGGAATCTGGTAATGTAGCTGCTGAACTCCTTGAATTTGATGATGAGATTATCTTGATGGCATCTGCTGGAGGTGTGGTACCTCGCTGGATCTTAGATAGTGGTGCTACAAGCCATATGGTTGGGAATCGTGACATCTTGACTGGAGTCACTCCTATTGATCCTCGTCCCATTGGCGGAATTGGAGGTCATTCCTTAGTAGCCATTGGTATTGGGAGCCTGGATTGTATTTTAGGTGGAGAGTTAATAACTCTTAAGGATGTGTTATTTGTCCCAAAGCTTACTCATCAATTGGTCTCCGTTGCCAAGTTGATGCAGGATGGTAAAGATATAGTATTCAAAGAAAATAGTGTCGTATATGGAGGGAATGTCATTGCACGTATGCAGAATAGTCTGTTTGACTTGGATATCACTCTGATTGATCATGCAATGATTGCCTCAGTCGATAATCCTGATATCTGGCATCGACGACTGGGCCATGCTGGAATTAGTGCAGTAAATTTGGTCCGTAAATACCAGATGGCTGAGGGAATAAACTCTGAAATGTCTGCCTACCACTCGTGTGATTGTTGCATATTAGGAAAATCCACTCGTCCATCATTTGATTACAGGCCACCGAAACGTAAAGCCAAACCATTTGCTCTGGTGCACACCGATCTTGCTGGTCCTGTCAAGCCTGAATCGTATAGCAAGAAGAAATATGTCATGACAATTGTGGATGACTGTACGAGATATGTATGGATCTATTTCTTACGAGAAAAGAGTGAAGCTACATCCAAATTCCAAGAATGGTTGGCTATGGTCGACAATCAATTTGGATATGGAAGGGTTAAAGCCTTGCACTCCGATGGTGGTGGTGAATATCTGAACAACACTATGGATACTCTTCTCAAGGCACGTGGCATAGAACACTTGACGACTTGCCCACATACACCTCAGCAAAATGGTATTGCTGAACGATTCAATGGTACCTTATTCAACAAGGTTAGGTGCATGCTCCTTGATGGCAATGTAGCAAAAATCTGGTGGGCAGAAGCTGCATCAACTGCAGCATATATTCACAATCGTCTGCCTACTAAAGTATTGAAGGATCATACACCATATCAGGCTCTCTTAGGAGAAAAGCCTGACATAAGCCATATGAGAGTCTTTGGTTGTGTAGTCTACTGCCATGTATCGGAATACCATATCAAACTTGATGACACTGCAGTGAAATGTATATTCTGTCCGTGCGTGACGTAGTCT
>NW_022158497.1:0-2855 GCF_006535985.1 Synchytrium microbalum | reverse complement strand
CGTAGATATACTCACGAAACTTAAGTTGGTACAAAATGTACTTGTTGAATAGAATGACTGCCGAGGACATGCCGATCCAAACAGCGATGTAGAAGGCGGGTGGCACATTCGAAGAGTTTAAAGTTGAGGTCAATGCAACCGGTGGTTTCTTGTTTCCTGCCTTATCCTCATCATCTATCATCAACAGTTCCTCCTTCCTTTCACCCAGTTTTTTTGCCACAAAGTACCCTTTGAAGCTCAGGGAACTAAATATGAAGCGTATTGAAAAGGGATGACTTGGTCCAGCTTCGAATAGAGCCAAAATACACTGGTCAGGCCTTGAATTCGCCTTGCTTTGCTTAACTTGACCTTCCCTGAGGCTCAGTTCCAAGAATTTGGCTGACCTAGCAGTCTTCTGTCGTATTATTGTTCAAAGGCATCTGATCCAGATTACTGCCACGTCTGTCGATCTCTTGATCATCGGTGCTGTCTAACGGGATTAGGCGTCGCTAAACGATTAAAACACTCCATTCAACCACAAGGCCGCAGTTTCGAGAGTGTGAGTGATCTCGCTTAAACTGATGCCACTTCGGAGGGCTTCTTACTTGATGGTGGGTGTCACGTTGTAAGCTAAGTGCTTGTCGTTCATGCTGATCTCCATCGAGATCTGAGAGTCAGAGATTCTACCTTTTGCAAGCTTCTGATCACCCACTCATACACAAGTGCTCTTTACTGTATTAGTTTTTTTCTCATTAAGAGTACTCTGACGATGTTTTGGACCATGCGTTACCACAGCCTGAGACAAGCATGCTCTGCATGTTGGTGTGTGTTCACTCGTTGTGTACTGTAGGACTGGTTTACTCATGAACGTGTCTCGTACGTGAAGTCTAAGGGTGAATGGATTCCTTGTTCCTACCCAAGTGAGTGACCAAATGCCCTTTTTGACGTTGCGCTCTCACATTACACACCTAGAACAATATGTCTTTGTTGCCAACGAGAATCAGGCCAAAGCATTGACTTGAATGATTGAAGCATACGTGAAGTATCTCTATCGACTAAGTTGCCGAGTTTGTCGATAGACCCCGAAGGACTTTGATGAGTGGATTGTTCGTAACATGGGTGAAAGGATTGCTGATCTTTTCATGAGGCACTACAACTTCAAATCGAAACAGAAGATGTGGGTCCTAATCTGGATAAGGAATGCTGTATAACAGAAGGCTGATGACCTTTTGGGATAGAAGCAATTCCAATGGTTGGGAGAGTGAGTCGCTGCTCTTGATCTCAACATGGCCTCTACGAATGTGGTCCTCAACAAGGTTGCAGGAAATTGAGGTCCTAATGCTACATTCGGCTTTCTTGCATACGGTGGCACTTCTGGTATCTGGCTTGCTGTAGGATGGACCGTTCCGCCCACCAACAAGGCTATCGACACGCGTTAGTATGATCGACCATCAACAAAAAATCACATGTACTGATGGATCCACGATATCCTATAAGACTTTGATCCACACCACGCCATTGATGGAGTTGAAATGCTAGTTGCTTCAATCCCGAGTATAGAAGCTCATAAGCTTTAGAGAAAGGCCACCTACAGTGATCTTTCAGCACTGAAGTTAGAACTTTCTCTTCTCTCCTGATTCCACTAGTTTACTTCATAAGTTGTTTGAAGAAGAAGAAGCGAGAGCATACACCACAAACCACCACCCAAGCTAATAAGCAATATTGTCCTCCTGCTATCAAATATACATCTCCTCATATTCCTATTTTCCTTGAAACGCCACGCACTATTCTATCTATATCTTTGAGTGCAGTCCAAAGGTCGTTAGCTGCTGAGCAACACGAGAGGCACTATATGGTCGCCATACTGACGTGGTCGTTTATGTTATGTTTTCTTGCCAATATTCGTGCCAGACCAATACATAAATGTATATTCATTAAGTTAAAACGCATCAGGTTGTACAGGCTTCAAAGATTCAATCAGTACACTGAGCGCCTTGACTGCACAAATCAGGCTCGTAACAGTGAAATATGATACCCCACGCCCTCTCAACCAAATGGCCCATTCCCGGGGAGGACGAATTGGATCCAGTTACCGGAAAATTCTCTTTGTGAATAAAGGAGTCATCCGGTAACTAGCGATAAAGTTTAATGTTCAACTACAGCTCAAAAAGAAGTGCAATATTCATTGAACTTACAGAGAGAATCTCGAGCAAATACGAATACAATTCCTGTGAGTTACGATGAGCGGTAGTCCTACTGACAAGGAGCTGACCTCTAAAAGTTTCCTAATGTAAAAATTCATTCAACTCGGCCAGCGACTCTTGGCATGTTACAATATTGCGTACCAAGAATGTCTCCGGCGTGATCTTCTGGTGCACCAGCACGTAGAGTTCTCGTAGTCGTGGATCGTGTGGCCCAAATGTTCGCCCTTCACAGTGAAAAAGAGGCATAAACCCTGTTTCCTGTGTGAATTGATTCAACCTTTTGGTAGTCAGGCTACGAGTCACTCCAGTTGTATCGCTCAGTGCATCTTGCACTTCGTCGTAGATGTCATGCATCTCAGCCTGTGTAAAAATGGTATGTTCGGCAAGAGTACTGTATCTCTCGCTCAAATGGTGAAGATAAGTGGCACCCTCACGGCCCACATTCGGTAGTCGTATTATATCGGTGACGCCCAAGACTTCGCCCAGATAATCGATGTCGGCCTCCAAGTTCTTGACATACAGAGTGACCTTCGGGTTCAAGGGTTTGATGTTGGGATGATTCATAAATGTTGAGAGGGTTTCGTTCACTACTTTCAGATCCTCATTGTAGTAGCTCACTACGATCTCCAATTTTTCGAAATGATCCATTCGAAGACTATCCAAATTGCCGCC
>NW_022158496.1:0-2859 GCF_006535985.1 Synchytrium microbalum | reverse complement strand
ATTGAACCAGTTGTATATCATCACATCTGCAGGCCTTTTTCCATCCTTCGAGGTGCTCAAATCTCCTAAGAAGCCTGTAGGTACTTCTACTCCAGAGTTGATACCGGCTCTACGTAATACATCTCCCAGCATGTTTCGTACGTGATCATGTCTGTACTTATATCCAGGGTATTTCCGGCAGGCGGCAGCGTGATCACCCCACTGATCCATATAACCATTACAAGTCGGACATGTAGAGTTATCCTTAAATAGAGGCATCATCAGCCTATACTTCATGAGTGTTCTATATTGTATAGGCGACATCCTTTGGCCGAGACCGTCCATTGGCAACACAAGTAGAAAGTCCTTCGAATGTTCCGACTTTAGGCAGCTTATTATTAGTTTCTGGCGATCGGAGAGGTGATCGAATTCCGTTGTAAGATTAGAAGCAGCCTTTTTGTAATACACTTCCGCCAATAAATGTTGTTGGTGTTTAAGTGGGACGGTTGTGTTTGACATTAGGTTGTTCAAATCGACCTCTGGAATAGCAATAAAGGTGGATATCTCTGCATCGACGTAGTAATCACCCATCGGTGTACCTCCCGCATCGCCTAGAATATGGTCTTGCAGCTCCTTGGTTTGGTTTACGCTTGCTACATATGCGTACTTGATGACATCTTTAGCGGCTTGTACACCCAAACCACCATGGCTTAAAGGCAGAGTGCAAAGCCGATATTGGAGATCACCAAAGTCGGGGCCTTCCGAGGCAAGCATCGAATGCAAGTATTTACGTAGATTCTCGTCGAAGGTGTCGGCAGCACTTTGAGCGAATACAGGAGCTGTCGTTCGAAGGGAGAAGACCATTTTGACTAATCCTGTACAAGCTCGAAGTAGCAGAAGTTCAGATTGAGGGTCCTTCAGGGCTTGCAAAGAATTCATCAACAGCACAGTTTTCTCCACCCGCTTTTGAATTAAGGCTTTGATAAATCCAGGTTGTGTACTAACTGCGCCGCCTAGAAGTTTGACTCCTTCTACTGCTATTGACATATCTGCCGGATACAAGCCAGGAGTATTGATGCGAGGGTCTGCTACAGGCCAATACAGTTCGGTCTTCGTGGTGTTGAGCTTGAGGCCCAACGAAGGTCCCTCCGCTTGAATGATACGAATGGCGGAGGCTATATCTAAAGTGTCACCAACAATAGTACCGTCGTCTAAGTACCATGCTTGCATCTTTGGTTTACATTCAGCTTGGATTTTCAAGATGAGAGGGTGAATGACTAAAGAGAATAATAATGGTCCCAGTGGGTCCCCTTGTTGTATACCGGTTGACGACCATATGTGATCTCCTCCCAAGTATAATCTTGTTGGTTGCATATAACAGAATTCTACCCATCGACTGATGTTAGGGCAGTGTTTTCGAGCCTCCTCCATCATCACAGACCTATCCACTAGATTGAACGCGTTCTCGAAGTCCACCAGTAACATGCACATATTGCTATTTTCTTGCTCTTGATTGACGAGGCGATTTGTTGCATGCAGTATGGCTTCCGCTCCACCAGACACTCCCACCCCAAACTGATGATCCTTCAAATACACGGTCATTTCTTCGATAACATTCTTCATAGCCATCTTGGACACCAAACGGCGCCAGATTCCGCCCACAGCAATAGGACGTATCCTGCCGTCCGGTTTGAGCAGTGGCGTCAAAGGAGCACTTGCAATATACTCCGCCAATTGTGGCGGGCAGCGGCCGGCTAACAATAGATTGGCTACCAATGAAACGACTTCAGCAAATTCGACCGCTAAGGCTCTTGCATTTCCTGACATGCAATCCATTAGGTGCTGGGCCCTCAAACCATCTCTTCCACATGCTGTCCCTTTAGGAAAGTTTCTGATATTTTTAATGACATCGTCTTTATTGACAGACAATGGAGCAGCTGATAAAGGCGTTGAGATGAGAATTGGTGCTAGACTACTCGGATGCTTTTGGACTAGTAATTCACGTGTAGCGTCATTATTCGGCGCTACGCCAGAAGACGACAAGACCTTGATAGCATCAGAAAATCGACCATCGGCAATCTTTTGCATGCTTCTGGCGACATTTTGCTGTTCAGTAGACTTCTTCGACGGAGGTGGCGGCATTGACTGTAGGATTTCTTCTGCTAATATTCTAATTCCATCCGGTTGCGCCCACGTCAGCAATGCCTTCCTAGTCTTGGCTTGTTGCAAGTAATGCCGTTGAGTATGTCGTTTCTCCAAACGGGTGGTAGGTCTAAAAACTTGTAGTACACATGCTGGCATGATCAGCAGCCTCGTCCACGCTGCGACGGATTCTGGGCTCCTTACAACGGCGTATATCTCCGATTTGAGAGCCAAAGCGAAATCAAGGCGACTTGTTTTGGGAATGCTTCTGACTGTAGATATGGGTGCATGCAAGAAGGTGTTGAGGAAGTGTTCATCGAGTGTCAAAACATTCTCTACGGGTGATAGACCTTGGTTTTGCATATCACTGGCGGTTGTTGTAAAGGGTGTTGCGTTTGGATTTAAAGGTGGTGGTGGTCTGTTTTCAGTGGGAGGCGTGGTGGTATTCATCATGGGCTGCGCTATTCCTACTATAAAGCACCTGGGAACACCGTCTTCATCTCTTTTAAGTTCCTGTTTATGACCACACTCTTTACTCCACGCATGTATTGTCATGCATTGCCCACACATCCACATTTTGATACGTTCCAAGGTCGTATTAGTAGTTCTGAACAGTTCCAGGTCTGATGCTATCTTCGTCTTCAATACATTTTGATGTTCTGCGACTCTCAAATGACTAGACTTGATGTGGGCAGTGAGACTAGCAAATCCTCCACCTCCTTTCGTGCCATTCTTGCA
>NW_022158495.1:0-2890 GCF_006535985.1 Synchytrium microbalum | reverse complement strand
CTGTCTGGGTTGTTGACCGCGGTGAATGAAAATATCATTTCTGGATTGACGGTGCAAGGCGTCATTCACGGAAGCACTATGAACTGTAGTGCGGTGAGTGGATTGAATTGGAGCATCTCAACGGATGGGTCCAATCGCGCTGTATTGGCCGGGTCAAGTGGGGTGTATTGTAGCTCTCATTTTTTGCCGACCAATCACTTGACTTATAATTTGGGCGCAACCTCGAACTATTGGAATAACTTGTATGTAGCTACGATCTCATGTGGTTATATTTATCCACAAGGAAACGTGGTTATGACCAATGGGGGTATAAGTACGCTCTATGTGAATTGTCCGGTCTTCAACAATCCTTCGGGGGACATTGTGTTCACCGCACAAGGAGCAACAAATTTCAGTGCCGGGACAGCCTTGAACTTGAATGGGCAAGTGAATGTACCCAATAACATTGCCTTCACCGGTGGTGGATCTGGAGGGGTCATCCAATTCAATGCAGACTCTAGCTATGTTATTGGTTCGTATAGCTACTCACTTGGCACTCTGTGTACCTATCAAGTCAATCTGAAAGGCGGCAACATTAATTACGTTTCGGATGCACGCGTGAAACAGAACATTGACGCGATTCCGTATGGTTTGAAAACCTTAATCAAACTGCAACCTCGAAGCTTTCAATATAAAATTGGACCGGCCTCGCACAAGAAGAAACTGGGGTTCATTGCACAAGAGGTTTTGGACATTATGCCGCAGTTTGAAGGGATTAGCACTTTGGAAGACGCCGATGGAATCTATACATTGGACTATATGTCACTTCTTCCTATCTGTATACAAGCAATAAAGGATTTACATAGCGAACTCCTGGAATTGCGTGATGAAATATCGCGGTCGCGGGCACACTTAATGTGATTTCCTTTGTTCCGCGGGTGGAAATATAAACATGTCAGATGGCAAATGTCGACGACCTCACGATTGTACGTTCCCAGTGCGGTGGACAGTAGGAGTACTATCTTTGAGATTGATGACAATGATGTTATCCGTATTCGAGACACCACGAGTCAAGATTTATTGGTGGCAGATGCACAACACTCAGGACTGAGCATTGCAAACTTGCAAGCCACGAATGTGGTCACGGGAACGATGACGGGCGGCAATATTCAATTTACCACAGCCGTCGTGACCGTTTTAACTGGGACGAGTGCGGTCATCGGCAGTCTGACCAGTACAAATGCAGTCGTCAACACCTTAACGGGGACGAACGTGCTTTTTAGCAATCTGACCGGGACGAATGCGGTCATCACGAATGTGCTTCTTAACACCTTTACCGGGACGAATGCGGTCATCAACACCTTTACCGGGACGAATGCAGTCATCAACACCTTAACCGGGACGAATGCGGTCATCAACACCTTATCTGGAACAAATGTGGTCATCAACAACTTATCTGGAACCAATGCGCTTCTTAACACCTTAACCGGGACGAACGTGCTTCTCAGCAATCTGACCGGGACAAATGCGGTCATCACGAATGGGCTCCTCAGCAATATGACCGGGACGAATGCGGTCATCAACACGTTAAGCGGGACGAGTGCGGTCATCAACACCTTATCTGGAACCAATGCGCTTCTTAACACCTTAACCGGGACGAACGTGCTTCTCAGCAATCTGACCGGGACAAATGCGGTCATCACGAATGTGCTGCTCAGCAACATGACCGGGACGAATGCAGTCATCAACACCTTAAGCGGGACGAACGCGGTCATCAACACCTTATCTGGGACAAATGCGTTTCTTCATAGCTTAACCGGGACGAACGTGTTTCTCAGCAATCTGACCGGGACAAATGCGGTCATCAACACCTTATCTGGAACAAATGCGCTTCTTAACACTTTAACCGGGACGAACGTGCTTCTCAGCAATCTGACCGGGACAAATGCGGTCATCAACACCTTATCTGGAACAAATGCGGTCATCAACACCTTAACCGGGACGAATGCGGTCATCAACACCTTATCTGGAACAAATGTGGTCATCAACAACTTATCTGGAACCAATGCGCTTCTTAACACCTTAACCGGGACGAACGTGCTTCTCAGCAATCTGACCGGGACAAATGCGGTCATCACGAATGGGCTCCTCAGCAATATGACCGGGACGAATGCGGTCATCAACACGTTAAGCGGGACGAGTGCGGTCATCAACACCTTATCTGGAACAAATGCGCTTCTTAACACCTTAACCGGGACGAACGTGCTTCTCAGCAATCTGACCGGGACAAATGCGGTCATCACGAATGTGCTGCTTAGCAACATGACCGGGACGAATGCAGTCATCAACACCTTAAGCGGGACGAATGCGGTCATCAACACCTTATCTGGAACAAATGCGGTCATCAACACCTTAACCGGGACGAATGCGCTTTTTAACACCTTAACCGGGACGAGTGCGGTCATCAACACCTTAAGCGGGACAAATGCGGTCTTCAATAGTCTGACAGCGACCAATTTGACTTTGGTAAACAACAGTCTGAGCAGTCAAACGGTTGCTAACTTGGCGGCCACCCATGTTACTATGTCCGATTCTACCGTCGGGAGTCTGTTAATCTCATTTGCAACCCTGGGTAATCTTGTCGCCAGTTCCGAAACCGCGGGCAGTCTGTTAGCCACCAACTTGGTCAGCACTTGGCAAACAACCAGCAATTTAGTCGCGACGACTTTGACTTGCCCATCCCTGGTCGGAACCAATTTAAATGTCAATTCCGTAACCGCGGGTAGTCTGTCAGCCACCAACTTGGTCAGCACTGCTCAAACAACCAGCAATTTAGTCGCGACGACTTTGACTTGCCCATCCCTGGTCGGAACCAATTTAAATGTCAATTCCGTAACCGCGGGTAGTCTGT
>NW_022158494.1:2383-2925 GCF_006535985.1 Synchytrium microbalum | reverse complement strand
CAAACGATCGCATTTTTCCCACACGATGGTCGAACGGTTTTTTTCGTAACTGACAAAACTGACAAGTTTTGACATATTCGATAATAGCTTTATTCATTCCTCGGAACGAGACATGTTTTTCCATTCGTTTCGTCATCGAATGTTTGCCCATATGCCCTGCAGTGACATGATCATGAAACATTTTCATAACATCTAGGTGCAGCTCTGATGGTTTTTTCCAATTAAATGGTGGAAGTACCAGTACGTCAACCGTACTGCTCAGTCGATTATGTATTTTGCGTTTTGTCATCAGTAAGTTGCCTTCGCTATCTAGGTGATAGTGCTCGACATTGTCCAAAACTCTTTTGTTAAACTCTTGATCGCGATGATCAGGTTGAATGCCTTCTTTCAGTAGTTTGTGTATTTTGGAAAAGAACAGATCGCCCATTTGAGCCTCCAATATCCTCTGTCGATACTCTTCCGAGTGTAGAACAGCAAAAGTTGACGATGTAAGTGGTGTCACATGTATAACTCCAGCATCTGTCATGATACTTTTCTTTCTT
>NW_022158494.1:0-2228 GCF_006535985.1 Synchytrium microbalum | reverse complement strand
GAATTCAAATTCTGACAGGCGCAAAATCCAGCGACTAAGTCTGCCAGGTTTGTTTGTCAATTTCAGCCATGCCAACGCGGAGTGATCCGTTTGGACAGTAAACTGATAGCCTGATAGATAAGCGCGAAAGTATTCGCAAGCCCAAACCACGGCCAAAGCTTCCAACTCTCTAGTATCCCACTTCTTTTCAGCAGGGGAAAGAACTCGTGAAGCATAGGCGATGACTCGCTCATGATTATGTTCATCTTTTTGGGATAGGATTGCTCCCAGACCAAGCAATGATGCATCGGTTTGTACAGTGTACGGTCGTCCAGATTTAGGCATTGCTAAAATCGGCGCAGATATTAATGCCTCTTTCAATACCGCGAAGGCGTGACTCTGAGAGTCAGTCCATGTCCAAACAACATCATGAGGAAGTAATTGTAACAACGGACTAGCGATCTTAGTATAATTTGGAATAAATCGTCTGTAGTATGATGTCAAACCCAAGAACGATCTCACAGCTGACACGTTCTCCGGAATCGGAAACTCCTGTACAGCTTGAACTTTTCTATTACCAGGTCGAATACCATGGCGACTAACAATATGTCCTAAGTACTCCACTTCCTCGGCGCAAAAATTGCATTTCGACGCTTTGAGAGAGAGACCTTGTTCTAGTAACCTTTTTAACACTTTTTCAATATCTTGTAAGTGTTGATCAAACGTATTTGAAAAGACGATTATATCATCTAAATACACTAGGCAACACTGCCATTTCAATCCTACGAGAGCCATATCCATCACCCTTTGGAACGTGGCAGGCGCATTCGTCAACCCAAACGGCATAACCAAAAACTCGTATAAGCCCTCATGAGTAACGAAGGCGGTCTTTTCAATATCTTTTTCAGCAACTGGGATTTGCCAGTAACCAGCAGCAAGATCCAAAGTGGTATACCAGGTCTTGTCGACATTGTTTAACAAATCTTCTTGTAGTGGTAATGGATAACTATCCTTGATTGTTGCCAAGTTTAGCTTTCGATAGTCAACGCAAAAACGTATGCTACCATCCTTTTTTGGAACTAGTACTACTGGTGACGACCAAGGGCTTCGCGATGGACGAATCACTTTGTTATGAAGTAGTTCTTCTATACGTTCAGCAATGTACTGGCGTTTGCTGTGGTCCACTTTATATGGACGCGATTTAACTGGTCCAGAAGTACCGGTATCAATACCGTGTACGGCATTTGCTGGCGTTGGTCGATCAGGGTTTGATGCAAATGCCTCGCGATATTGAAACAATAACGCTTTCAAGTCTGTCTGCTGGTCAATGTTCAGTCTATTCAGAACCTTATCGACGTTCAAACCTTTCGGCCATCCATCGACAAACTCCAACTCATTAGAATTCCTTGCATAAGTGGGTTGGTCCAACTTATCCCACGCGAGGTTCATATCTACTTCGATTTTGTTGGATGAAGTAGGTTCCACAGTGGAATTAGATTTCCACGTGTTGTGGTTCGAATTCGGTGCTATAACAGGATCATCGTCCAGAGACGGTGTTACTTCAATCACATTTAGGTCTTCCAATCGATCACCAAACTTTCGCAGCGCATGTGCATCAAAGTTGGCGACCGCATAGCCTTGTCGTAGTATGACCTCTTTATCAGACAAGTTAGCTAGAACAATTGTCGTTGTTCCTTCTCCCAGTCTGCTTGGCATTCGAGCAGCCCAAATACCATATTTAGTGGTAGCAGAAGATAATGCGGAAACAATTCCATCAACATTAAAGCGATAATAAGGTGATGCCTTACGGACAGTGACAACGACTGTCCTTTCATGCAGGGGTGCGATGCGAACCTCATCATCCACGATACGTAGAAACTGTGGTGCTATTTGCAAAAGATCCCTTGGATCATTCCCTTTACACAAAGAAATCTTAATCTTCAGGTGCGATTGGTTGTCCTTGAAAGAGATGTTTTCTCCTTGAAGGTCGATCAAAACTTTTGCTCGATATAGAAAGTCCACTCCTAGCAGAGCAGTAGTCGATAACTCGTCCACAACGACAAACTTTTGAGCGAATCGCTTTGGTCCTAGTGCAACTTCAAGTAGAGTTGTCCCAATAGGCTCAAACGTTGCTGATTTAGTAGCCATTCTGACTTTTGAGTCTCCATTCCATGGTTTAACATACACCTTGTGGTGTTTACACCATCTGTAATCAACCACAGAGATAGAAGCACCCGTATCCAAAATAC
>NW_022158493.1:0-3011 GCF_006535985.1 Synchytrium microbalum | reverse complement strand
TCCTTCCTTCTTGGCAGTGTGGCGTCTAAGTTGGAACTGAATTTTGTGAGAGCGAGACAAGATTCTAACGGTATAGCAAGGAATATTCAAATGATGTACTTCCATTGGGTGGATGCTCCTCCTAGCACGTAGATGGCCCCCTCCTCCATCTTCCTTGTCTGGTTGAAGTGCAAGTGTCTGTTGACATTACAAAATCTGGAGGACGCTACAAAATCTGGAGGACGTCCTCCAGATTTTGCATGATTTTTTCAAATCAAAGCCGGTCAACAACAAGCAAAATTCCTCTCAGTATTGTATTAATCTATAATTGATATACTACTGGTATAATTGATATACTACTGGTACTCCTGTTTCCTTTCAATGTTCATGAGATTTTAATCTCTCGATAGCCACAAGGCCTTGAAGTTGGGCCTTGGTTTATGGACGACCTCCGAACTGTTCTCAGTCGAGGACCATAGTATAGCAACAGAGGTACTCGCTAACGAATCAACTCCTATTAATCCTTGGATTTTCCGGTTTTCATGATTGATTTGAGGTGCAGTGCACAATTGTTCAGCCTAGGAGTTGTTGCGAAGCAACGTGTGAATGCGAGTTAGTGACAAAACAACCATTGAAAGAGTAGACGGCAAAAAATAATTACATGACACGGTCGCATACCTGTGGCAGCAAGCACGAAGACTCCCACTCCTCGGCGAAGCTCACGAACAATATGAATCTAGTTTCACCAATGATTTTGAAATCATTGATTGCCTGAGAGGCTGGAAATATGCTGAAGATTGGAATCATTAATCACATACACCTTACTAGCTTTCCGTAGCTTGACTTGTTCCTGTGAGCTCAACTAAAAATCTAGTACACAGAGCAATGATTTGAGAATGCATGAAAACAGAACAGGGAAAAAAGAGGAAATGGCAACAAAAAAAGCGATCATCATGCTGAGCTATTGCAATTTTAGCTCACCTTATGCTCCCCATCGGAAAACAGTCCCAATACTGCCTAACATAACCTCAAACCTGCGGCGTAGCAGCAAATAAACTCCTCGCTACTTGTCTCTGCAGCAGCAGGAGTTGATTGTTGAAGAGTATCCTGGTAAATAGCATCACGTTTGATCTCTCGTGATCAGAGATTCAAGATTTGATGCGTTTGATACGCTACGAGGGATACTGATATGAGCTGTAATTGAAGTGAGACAAGGTGTTTGTCAGAATCGATCCATATAGGAAGCGAGGGGGTTTTTTTCATCTTCACGGACTACTTCAAATGCCAAAAAAAGACAGAGAAGCAATATAGCATACCCCATCAACAAAGTAGCATTCCAAGTCGGATGCCTGAACACATCCCTCCCAAGAGCACAAGCAAAACTAGAGAAATCATGACCAAAAGCCACACACAAATGATCATGTCGAATCCTCTTATCAGCGTGATGTGGTGCTCAGCTCAGACGACGTGTTCTGAAGACACGGCTCCCTGCGAGACTCTCTACGTGATTGCTCCTTGTACTTTTCTCATTCGGCGACTTTCTCACAAGAGTAGAGCTTGTCTACAAATCAAGAGTTTTGTAGAATACTTGAATTTGTTGGTGTCCATTGTTGAACCAAAGATTTCTGTGCCGAAAAAAAAAGTTTCAAACTGGTAGGTAAAAAAAACTTTAGGAGGCAATTCAGCTATTTTACCTGTAAAGGTAACCCAAGACGACACCACTCCATCAGCTTCAACAAATACCAAAACATGAACCAAAGATACTGGCCTACACTGTTGAAGAACTAGCATCATCAGTTCAACAAAATCCCACCAGCAAGATTTGTGGAAGTTGGCAGCCGTTTTGGACAAGCAGGATGTAACAATCTCAACAGCACCACAACCCTTCAGCCTCAATCACAAACCACACTGCTCCTCATAGACATGGCATACGGACACCATTGTCTAATTCCGTTGTTGTGGTGCCTGAATTGTACCTCTAGATCAAGTTCCTACAATGGCTTCTCAAATCGTCATGGCAGAGCATCCTGGCATACATCTATAAACAGCAAGTTCGAAAAAGGATGAATGAATTCATCATATATCATATATGATGTTACTTTTTTTCGTCTGTCAGCACTTTACCTGATTCCATGTCCGTAAAGCATGCAATTCAACATTCTCACCTTCCTACAGTTGAAATCAAAACTCTTAACACAGCTCACAGTAAGAATATGTTAGAAACCTAAATATGAAAGTGTAAGCACCAAGTTATTGAAATCCAACCTGAGAGCATTTTTTGGGCTTACTTTTTGTGATGCGACCTTTTACTCTTCAGACACAGGCAAACTGATCCGAAAAACAAATAGTATAAAACAACAGACGGGAGAGTCCATACTCATTAAATGAAGACCGCTGTAACACCACCTTCGTCCTCTGACACATTCTTCAACAAAGCCGTTCATACTTCCAAACCCCACCCGAACAATCTAGCAATGAGTCCTTCATTCCTTTCATTCCATCTGCTGTTTCCACTCTGAATTTACTTCCCGGGCTTGTGACCGGCGTTGGCATCATTAAAAACAGCTGATGGAGGATGCCCGTCCAAACCACCATCTTGAAAGCAGCCAAATCACGATCCCATCAGTTGATATTGCACATTCTCCAACCTGTAGATGATCTGGTGATGCCTGGCATGAGAGGACCATAGGAAGCGCAACACTGTGAAATGTGTCTTGATGTTGACTGGATTCCACCTATACCACAAACAGAATAATGTTAGTTACACCGTCCATAAACAGCATATACTAATTAGCGAAACAAATCATTGCATCATCCATACCACAACTGGCCCAATAGCAAGGTGAACGATACCTGCTTCACCACAATGCGAAATGTACATCCAGATCAACAAGCACAGCACTATGAACGACAACTAAACAATGAAATTGCATTCATATATGCAAATCTAAGCACGATACCCTCCTCCACCATGATGGCGAAAGGGAAGGAGTTCCAAACCAAATCCCATTGGACAACTAAACCACCAGTAC
>NW_022158492.1:2065-3016 GCF_006535985.1 Synchytrium microbalum | reverse complement strand
GAAGGATCTTGGGTGTGATGAGCGGAATACGTCCTATTGCTGTGGGCGGAATCTGGCGCCGTTTGGTGTCCAAGATGGCTATGAAGAATGTTATCGAAGAAATGACCGTGTATTTGAAGGATCATCAGTTTGGGGTGGGAGTGTCTGGTGGAGCGGAAGCCATTCTGCATGCAACTAATCGCCTCGTAAATCAAGAGCAAGAAAATAGCAATATGTGTATGCTACTGGTGGACTTCGAGAACGCTTTCAATCTGGTGGATAGGTCTGTGATGATGGAGGAGGCTCGAAAACACTGCCCTAACATCAGTCGATGGGTAGAATTCTGTTATATGCAACCAACAAGATTGTATTTGGGAGGAGATCACATATGGTCATCAACCGGTATACAACAAGGGGACCCACTGGGACCACTACTATTATCTTTAGTCTTTCACCCTCTCATCTTGAGGATCCAAGCTGAATGTAAACCAAAGATGCAAGCATGGTACTTAGACGACGGTACTATTGTTGGTGACACTTTAGATATAGCCTCTGCCATTCGCATTATTCAAGAGGATGGACCTTCGTTGGGCCTCAAGCTCAACATCACGAAGACCGAACTGTATTGGCCTGTAGCAGACCCTCGCATCAATACTCCTGGCTTGTATCCGGCGGATATATCAATAGCAGCAGAAGGAGTGAAACTTCTAGGCGGCGCAGTTAGTACACAACCTGGATTTATCAAAGCCTTAATTCAAAAGCGGGAGGATAAAACTGTGGTGTTGATGAATTCTTTGCAAGCTCTCAAGGACCCTCAGTCCGAACTTCTGTTACTTCGAGCTTGTACAGGATTAGTCAAAATGGTCTTCTCCCTTCGAACGACAGCTCCTGTATTCGCTCAAAGTGCTGCCGACACCTTCGACGAGAATCTACGTAAATACTTGCATTCCATGCTTGCCTCGGAAGGCCCCG
>NW_022158492.1:248-1831 GCF_006535985.1 Synchytrium microbalum | reverse complement strand
ACCTCTCCGATCGCCAGAAACTCATAATAAGCTGCCTAAAGTCGGAACATTCGAAGGACTTTCTACTTGTGTTGCCAATGGACGGTCTCGGCCAAAGAATGTCGCCTATACAATATAGAACACTCATGAAGTATAGGCTGATGATGCCTCTATTTAAGGATAACTCTACATGCCCGACTTGTAATGGTTATATGGATCAGTGGGGTGATCACGCTGCCGCCTGCCGCAAATACCCTGGATATAAGTACAGACATGATCACGTACGAAACATGCTGGGAGATGTATTACGTAGAGCCGGTATCAACTCTGGAGTAGAAGTACCTACAGGTTTCTTAGGAGATTTGAGCACCTCGAAGGATGGAAAAAGGCCTGCAGATGTGATGATATACAACTGGTTCAATGACAGACATGCCTGTGTTGATGTAACTGGTGTCTCGCCTTTAGCTCATGTCAAGTCAGCGCCAGGAGTAGCCGCCAAGAAAGCTGCTGTAGACAAATATATCAAGCATGGGAAGGATTGTGAACGTCATGGATATGATTTCATACCATTTGCTTTTGACACCTTGGGTCATCTTGAAACTGAAGCTGTGGAAGTACTGAAGAGGGTTAGTACAAAAGGTGGTATACGTTGCAGCAATGAGGCCATTTGTTGTATGGTCGTCTATCTTTTTTTTTTTTTTAATAACGTGTATATCATGGAAAAGACTATCATACAATAACAAGAATATAATAATAAAACAACCAGCTGGCAATACACGTCGGTCTTCCCACTTGCTATGGCACCGGAATGCCCAAGTATAGACCATCTATCATTGTGCTAGGTTTTTGACAGTTTACCGTGTCAAGTTCCCAACACTTCCTATGTTGTCTATCCATAGACGATACCAAGTATGAGCTGCTTCTGTCAATAACGACCCAATATACGTGATCTTTTTAGTGTCAGTATCCATAGTTGTGCGTACTCGAATGACGTTCTGAACTTCGAATATAAATCTACTATAATCAGCCGTAGCTCCCTTGAATGGTGACGGATCCTTTATCTTCGTCTCCTTAGCTGGTTGTTGGATGACACCACTTCCCAACGGTGGAGTCGCCTTGACAGCGGCTTAGATAAGATATTGTCAATACATGTGATGGTAGGATATAGGATAGATGATATAATGCCTGCTCACCTCTCTGACTCAAACACAACTGGATGGATGGATAGATGGATGTTTGTGTGTGTGTGAGAAAGAGAGATGAGTGGATGGATAACATGATGCTGACATAGCGATGACATATCAGTGACACAATATAAGCTAATCTAATGACTATAGTGGTCTGCAACACCCTCCCTTGACGCGACACCCATCTGGGAGCGACACCACTCAAATGCAGACCCAACTAGAGGCTTCGTCATACAGTCAGCAACCATTTCAGCAGTAGGAGTAGCAGCCAAGACTACAGTCCCGTTAGCAACATGTTGTCGCAAGAAGTGGTAACGGATATCTATATGTTTTACACGGGCTGACAAGACCGAGTTTTCAGCAATGAGTTGAGCACCTCTATTATCTTCGTGAATGGTAGTTGGAAGCTTTACTGGT
>NW_022158492.1:0-120 GCF_006535985.1 Synchytrium microbalum | reverse complement strand
ACTAAGTCGGTATTCACGAGTAGTCAGAGAGTTATACTCATTGTACTTTTATCATTTACCGGTGAATTCAGGAGCATTATCGGTCTGTAGGCCCTTGATTTTACAGTCACTATATTGAGT
>NW_022158491.1:0-3172 GCF_006535985.1 Synchytrium microbalum | reverse complement strand
TCTGGTGGATGCGATTCGGTGTCGACTTTGGGTACATACTCGGAACTGGACTGGCTGGAACCACCAGTGTCTTTCAAATGTCACCAATTCGCATCATATTGACATTTGGTGTATTGGGAATCCGTATATTCTACCCTCAGCTGTTTGCATGGTGAGTGCAGTAGGCGGTTCACACCTTTGACAAAGATAATTGACATCTACCGTTTTGCGTTGTTAGTCCTGGTAGCGCAAATACAGCTACTCTGACAGCATGCGAAACAGCAACAGAAGGTCTAGCAAATGCATATCCCTTCTTCATAGTTATTGTAAGCACTTCCATTATGTCTCAACGCTGGACAAACTGTATTGAACTTCCTCTTTTAACAGCTCTGTATTCAGGCTGTTTGTGGAGTCTTGTTGACTACATATGTATATCTGCTACCCTACAGACCGAGACGAATAGTCTCACAGTCCACTAGACCTGAAAGGAGGAGATGGTGGCATTCTCCTCCACCTAGGCCACAGCCCGAACTCTATGGTTTACGTGAAATAACACCATCGTCGGATGGTGTCAGTTCTTCATACACGCCTTTCGAGTTGCCACTGGGCAACAGACCGTCTGTACCTTTGTAAAATGTTTACTTCTACTACTACCCATCACTTGCGTTCATTTCTTCTTTTGAAGAACTGGAATTGGTCTTGTCTGCTTCATATTGTATCTCCGTTGTATCGCTTTCTGTATTGTTTTGACTTGATATCTTTAAATTTCACACCTCTCATGGAAATCTATTTCCAAATCGCTGTTTGTTGCTCGGAGATCTCCTCAAGTGCCCGCGGATGGTCCTCACTTCTAATTACATATCTTTTATATCATAGCTGATCAGTCTGACGCCTTCGCAGGTTTGCTAACCATTTTCGGATTGGGGTCGATCGACCTCCGTCATGTTTACGAATCTCAAAGAATTCATAAAAACGGTCTAACAGCACCGCTTTACCAACCATATTCGAGACACTGGCTGTTTTTAATACTTGCGCCTGATATAGCATCAGGATTGTCCCAACGTTTCATTCATTCGAGCACGAATCAGACGGACTTCATCTAACCCGAAAGAGTGGAGGTGTTTGATGAATTAAGCAACAAATCTCCGTATGGAAAGCCAAATCGGGAGAACTTCAAGTGATGTTCATTAATACGGTCGGGCAAAGCTTATGTCGCCCTTCAAGATTTGAATGAAGGCAAAAAAGCAAAACACATATTTGTACGCAAGAACCGATATTTCAGAATCATTGACTCCAATATACGGCCATTAGTCTGGATTTATTTGGTAATTAGCAATACCAACAAACAATGTTATCATCAGCAGGCGCTCGTATTCCAACTGAGAGCAGGTGCTCGTCATTGTCCTCGCCTCACTGGCCTCATCAAACACTATTGGACGTATATGAAGTACAAGGCCAGCTTGGAACTGGAGGTACTAGTATCGTGATTAAAGCCATTAGGAAACAAGACAATCATCCAGTCGCCATCAAACGTATTGCCAAAACACACCTTGCCAATGAACGATCTTGGGTTCATCGCACCGATGTATCTGATGCTCCAGTCCCAAAAGAAGTGTTTATTCTCAGTCAGGTAAGAGATTCATTCCTTTCATTTCTCAATATTCTCTGTATTGCAAGAAATTATCTGTTATTTCACGGGAAGTCCCTCAAGCCTCAATGCAATAACTAAAGCAACAACATACCATTCATATCGCTTAGATCCAGCACCCACACATTCTGAACTTGATTGACTATTTCACCGATTCCAAATACATATACATTGTTACTGAAGTATTTGGAAGCTCTTGGTCTCTTTCAGGAGATGCTCCATCAACGGATTGTCCAAATGACTTGTTTTCCTGTATCGAGCATCACACGTCGCTGGATGAAGGTCAAGCTCGTCTCATATTCAAGCAATTGATTTCAGCACTGGACTATCTGTCTAAGCTGGGAATTTCACATAATGACATCAAGGATGAAAATATATTAATTGATGCAGAGTTTAATATCAAACTCATTGATTTTGGTGGTGCTACGTTTACGAAGAAGGATTCCACCCTTCTGACGAGTCGATTTAGTGGGTGAGTACTCTGTGTGATTACACCTTTCTTCAAATGCACCCTTCAATCTCACGCACAATTCTCTTTTCTTAGAACGTTACAATACGCCGCCCCTGAAGTCTTACGAGGTGAACACTTCCGCGAAGATCAAGCTCAAATGTGGTCGGTTGGATGTGTGCTACATGTCATGCTCACCGGCGAGTTACCCTTCCGAAAATATCAAGAGGTTATGTCGAGTCAACCCAGGCGTATAAATGTCACCTTATCGGACTCTTGTAGTGATTTGCTGCAAAGGATGCTTGACCCAATTGCTCGAAGGCGTCTGTCTATACAAGAACTTGTGGCACATCCATGGCTCAACGAGAAAGGCATGTTGTGTTTTGGTGTAGATGAGGCTCGAAATCTTTAACTCATCGGTTTCAATTCTTGCAGATATACAAGAACCTCAGCTGAGTGCGACTCCTACATTTATCCAGCTTCAACAAGACGAAACTTACGTTCATTCTCGCCTGTCGCGAATGAGAGCTAACAGCTCGTAAAACTGTACACAGCAATGTCATTGTAACATGCCACTGATAATATACCGTAACCATCTATACAATACTAGTTTTGACGCGTTTCAGCCTTCCCTGAGGGTTTACAAGGTGCAAAGTGACTCAAGTATGTGATATGTCGCTGCTGGGAGCATGATCTTACACCAGAATCTGGTACAATTATAAACTTGTGTGCATTCTGTTCAAGAAACTGCTCCAGTCCGGTTCACTGAGTACCTTCAGCAGAACCAAAATCAGTGAGCGAATGCAAGACGGAAGTGTCCATGAAGCAATAAAGTAATCAGACAACCAGACATTTCTACGTATTTATTTCTAGGGACTACTGCATATTTTGGACTTACTCGCATTTCCAACCGGTTCCAAGTAGAATTCCGTCCCTCAAACTTCAAGGAAAACAGTATTTGTTGGTTCGACTCTTTAAACAATATTGCAAAGGCGGTCGCTCTAGGATTCAACGTTAAATCAGACTGTATAAGCTGGATCTGTGCACTAGTAAGTAGCCCTCTTTGTATTATATTTACTGCTTCTAATGAAGCTCTA
>NW_022158490.1:0-3336 GCF_006535985.1 Synchytrium microbalum | reverse complement strand
CTTTTTCGAAGTTATGTTTGTTGATTCCACTTGATTCACCATAAGGGGAGGATCGAAGCTTCAGGAAACTGACGTGAATATTGATTTGATTCAATATGAACCCAAATTACATTTTAGGTATGCAAAGACGATGCCAGTTTACTTCTATTATACCTGTTTTAACTTAAACCATTCAAATACAAAGGCAACTACTCCAAGATGTTGAAGAAAAACGACGATGTTGAATTATTCATGGTATTACATATGAGCTCTCTCTCTTGGAAAAGGATAGAAGTGCCTGATGTTCGTCTGGTCATCAGTAATTTCACTGATGCTGATTGCTTGCATCATTTTCGGTAAGAACGCCCCGAACACGAAGCAGAGGCCGACTAATCTTATTAACATGCTATTATCTCATGTTTTCAGCTTTAAATTCGGAGAAATTCATCAGCTGGTTGAAGCTTTACGCATGCCAACAACATTCATCACAACCAACCGGCTCAAACTGTCTTCAGTTGATGCTTTGGCCATGCTACTGAAACGGATGTCGTATCCTAATCGCTTGGGTGACTTGGTGCTTTTCTTCGGACGAGAAGCATCTGTTATCTCGCGATTCACAAATGAAGTCTCGTTGTTTATTCATAAACGATGGCATAATCTTCTACGGTGGGATCACTGTCGGCTTACTGAAGAGGTTCTGCAGAGCTATCACTGTGCCATTTGGGACAAAGGTGGTAAACTAGACGGGTACGTGGGCTTTTGATTTCTCAATCGTCCCTAAGCTGATCATTGGACAAACAGCTGCGTAGGCTTCATAGATGGAACAATGCGGAATATCTGTAGACCAAGTTCCAACCAGGAATTGGTGTACAATGGGTGGAAAGGGGTGCATGCTTTGAAATTTCAAAGTGTTGTTGCTCCAGACGGCTTGATTTTGCATCTTGATGGGCCGTACCTTGGCAAACATCACGATGCTTGGATTCTCCACGTTTCTGGGCTATTGGGTGTACTGAATGACCACCTGAGATTTGGTGACAAAAGGTTCTGTGTGTATGGTGATCCAGCTTACCCGGTATTGCACCGCTCTGAACCAATCTAAAGCTTTGTGGGTATTAATTAAATAGTTTTTTAGGTAACCGAACATCTGATTGGGCCTTTCAAGCCGCCACGTAATCCGGAGGAACAAGAATTCAATAAAATGATGTCGGCAGTAAGAATTGCTGTGGAATGGGGATTTGGGATGATAGCATCCAAATTTGCGTTCCTGGATTTTGAGCGTAACCTCAAGATGCTCTTACAGCCAGTAGCTCAGTATTATTTAGTCTGCGGGCTACTGCTAAATGCTATGACGTGTTTAAGAGGAAACCAGACGAGTATGTTTTTTGAGCTCAATCCACCCAACCTTGATCAATATTTTACGGATCAAGGTGCTCAGCATGAGCCAGACTCTTGCTTTCATTGTGAAACTTACAGCAATGTAAGTGTTAAACGCAAACAACGGACATAACGGAAACGTGTTGCTGAAACAACTCTATTCATTGATAGGAGTAGCAGTAAATAGACAAATATATGTATTTATGTATTAACTAAATACAAACTTCATTTGTTTTTATTCATGTGGGCTATGAAGCTCATCATAAGTTGATTCTGCATTTCATCGCGTTTAGCCTGCAATTCCAATTCTCTGGCACGATTCTCCTCGTGTTTAAGAGCTGCTTCCGCCAACTTCATTGAAGCATCAGCTTCAGCCTTCTTGGAGGCTTCGTATGCGTTTGTGAAGCTGGCCAGTTCGGATTTTCGTCCCGCAGCTCCAGATTTACTGGCCTAAAACACAAGAAGAGTACAGCTTTAACATTTGCCTTGGTACTTCTGAGACACACGGCACGTACTTTATAAGATTCAGCGGAATCTTTATCCGAAATAGAATCTTTGCCAGATTTTGGTTTTTTCAAGCTAAACGTAGCTTCTCTACGAAGCTTTTCTCCAATATTACTCTCACGTTTGATATTCTTGCTCTGCTTAGACGCTCCTTGCTCTTGTATAGTGAGTTCGGACTGAAATAGAAGCTGTGTTAGTTGGAAATGATGAAATATCATGATGTATGACGCCTTACATATTCCAAAAGTTGAAGCAAAAGCGTCTCTCGTTTCTTCTTATTGGCTTCGACAGCTTCATCCTCTTCATCCATAACACCCATCCCAGTTTTCTTCTTTTCAGCAGCTTTCAATCGTTTCGCTTCATCCACAAGAGATTGAATTTTGTTTTTCAATGTAAGCGGAGCAGCCAACTTGACTTCAGATCCAGGTTCTTTGAGTGCCACCTGTTCCCTCAACTGCCATGGGAGCGGTATCAATAAACGTGTAACTGCGCTTGATTTGTCCTGCTAGGATGCTTACCTTGTCAGCAATCTCCTTTCAAGTTTTACCAGCGCTTCCATGAATCCAGTTCTTGGTGGGAATCTCAAGGTAGATCTCCATGAGTAAGTTCTCGCGGGCTTCACTGAAACGGAATTGCTTCGGATCCTTTTCAATTTTGACTTTAGCACGTAAAGCTGCGTCCTCATCATTCTCGTCATCTTTTTCTTCATCGAAATTGAACTGATCGTCATCGTCGTCTTCACCTCCATGGTCACCTTCACCTTCCTGAGCTAACTGGAAATCTTCATCGGACTCTTCATCTGCATCGCCAGCATCGAAGACTTCCAATGCAGGAACGTCGACCCGTTTAAACCCAGCAAATCCACCATATCCTCCATGTCTAACTTGAACTCCTAGGTTCCTGCCAGTAGTGCTAAGAAAATGAAATCATCAGTGTCAACTTTGCACCAATTTCATATCCCCAATGGACATTTACCGAGTAGTGACATCAACATCACTCTCATTGGAAGATGCTGTTCGGTTGGATCTGTCGTTATCAGTCACAGATCTACAACTGCTGGTGTGAGAGTGCTGAAAGACGTTTTTTGTGACAATTACTTGTTTTGCATACTCAGCGGGTGAAGTGACGTTCGTTGAAGGGCCTTTATTACGTTTTTTGTTGACAAGACTAGATGCCGCAGCTTTTTTTCTACGAACAGAAGCATGTTAGGTCTCAAATCGTTGCAAACAAAATTTGAACATACTTTGGAGGCATGATTTGTACCGTTCTGGAAAAGAAAAAGGGTGTATCAAGTATAGAAAAAGGTATTGTGACGCTGTATAGCAAGCTCCTCTCTCTTCTCGACTCCCCTCTAATCTATAAAAACGTATTCGTGTAGGGGTTGTTTACACGAAGAAATAAAACCGATATTTATGTTTGGACCGACTTCGCATTCTTCTACACAAACATTTAAACATAAAAATGGGTCTGCGCAAGGTC
>NW_022158489.1:389-3459 GCF_006535985.1 Synchytrium microbalum | reverse complement strand
AGCTCTTATCCCTCCACCGTCCTGGCCAATGTCAGAGTTCCCCAACATATTTGATCCGGTACAACAACAACGCCTGCCACCACATCGACCCGGATGGGACTTTGACGTCGAATTTAAAGATAATGCCGTATTACCCAAAAATCGTCAGATCTTTAGATTACCACTCTATCAACGTAAATTGGTCGAAGCCTATGTCAATGAAGATGTTAAATCTGGTAAACTACGAGTGTCAAATTCCCAAATAACCTCCAACCTCTTCTTCGTACCAAAGGCCGATTCGAACGAGATGAGACCATGTGTCGATTACCGCGGATTAAACGAGTGTACAAAAAGTGACAACTACCCGCTACCACCTTTGTCAGAGCTCGTCCAACAGTTGGTAGGAGGAGATTGGTATACGAAGATCGACTGGAGGTGGGCATACAACAACATACGTATTAAAGAAGGGAGCGAATGGAAATTCGCTATTAAATGTCACCTTGGAGCTTACGAACCACTAGTCATGCCGTTTGGACCCAAACAAGCACCAGGTCATATGCAGCGTTTTGTAACGGAACACTGCAAAGACATGATTGAAGAAGGATGGCTATTCAATCTCCTTGATGATTTCGTAATCAAGACCACAGGAACCGTCAATGACCACAAAACCCATATTCGTAAATACTTGCAACGTATACAGGATTTAGGAATCAACGTAAAGGAATCGAAATGTCTCTTTTTTCAAAAGGAAATTCCCTTTGTTGGATTCATGGTGAATAAAAATGGGTATTGGAAACAGGCTCAAAAAGTCGAGGCAATAGCCAAATGGGGTGTACCAAGAAGTGTTAAGGAAGTAAGATCCTTTTTAGGCTATGTAAACTTTTACAGGCCCTTTGTATCACACTTATCCACACTCGCCAAACCATTATACGACTTGACCGCTAAAGGCGTCAAATTTACTTGGAAGGAAGAGCAGCAACAATCATTCGAGAACATCAAGAACGGTCTTACCGAAGACGTCTTCTTAATGTTTCCACGTCCAAACGAACCGTATATACTTCACTTTGATGCTTCTGAACTGGGTATGGGCGCAGTGTTGCAGCAACGTGACGAGAATGGAAGACTTCGTCCCATCGAGTTTTACTCACGAAAGTGGAATGCCGCAGAATTCAACTATGCTACTCCTGATAAAGAACTATATAGTCTCGTCTCCTCACTACGCCATTGGTATCCGATATTATTCGGTGCTAAAGAGATTATAGCTTACACGGATCATAAGACTTTACGTGACTTTTCGAAAACTCAACTCCTCAAACCAAGACATGCCAGATGGGCTCTAATATTGGAGGATTTCAAGGATGTATTGAAGATTAAATGGATCTCTGGCAAGGAGAATGTGCTAGCAGATGCTTTGAGTAGAGACCCAAACTTTGCTCTCAATGAAAAGGAATTGAGAGAGAGATCAGAACTGGTCATATTGCCTGAGACGATGTTCTCAGATGCGAAACCTGGAAAAGGATCAGGAGATATCCCGCTAGACACTGATTCCGGGGGAAAATCATCCTTTCCCCCCCAGGGGAGTACACAAATGATCATCGACGCAAGAGACTCATTGTTAGATACTCACGATGATTTCAATGCATTAGACGAGACGAATCATGACTCAGATGAAGACGAAGAAGATGAGACAAGCCCATCGCCTCGTCAATGTCAAAAACACCAAACCGATCTCTCAGATGATCCAATGAAAAGAACTGAGGTTTTAAACCTATACCATGACAATATATTAGGAGGACATCTTGGGTATCGTAAGACTTTAGAACTAATACGTAGAAGGTACTGGTGGAAGGGCATGGTAAAAGGAGTTAAGGAGTATTGCCAAAGCTGTGACATATGTCAAAAGGCCAAGGCGAATCGGCAGGCGCCAGCTGGAAAACTCATGCCGTTACCGATACCTGAACGAAATTGGCAACATATAACTATGGATTTTATTGTCAAACTACCTAAATCGAACAAGATGGACTCTATACTCGTCATAGTAGATCGAAGGTCAAAGCACAGTCACTTTATACCAACTGTCGAAGCCATAACCGCAGAGAAAACCGCTAAACTCGTCTTCAACCACATTGTATGTAAACATGGACTCCCTCAGAGTATCGTCTCCGATCGTGGTCCACAATTTAAATCACGATTTTGGAAAGAGTTATGGAAGCTGCTTGGATGTAAAGTAAACCTGTCAACAGCATACCACCCACAAACCGACGGACAATCAGAAAGAGTGAACCAAACCTTGGAGCAGTACCTACGGTGTTTTACGTCGTATAATCAAGACGATTGGTGTGAACTTCTTCCCATGGCCGAGCTGGTTTACAACAACAGTTATCATGATTCGATTGGAATGTCTCCCATATTTGCAACAACAGGTCAGAATGCCGAAATAGAACCACTTGTTAGTCCAACCAACGTCCCCATCACGAATCCACCAGAAGCAGGACGTATCAAGTCTCACTTCGATAACATTCAACGTCAACTTCATCACCATTTATCCAGAGCTCAACGTCGATATAAGGAGAATGCTGATGAACATCGATCCAAAGACCCCACCTATACTTTAAACGAACAGGTGCTCGTGTCAACGAAAAACCTTCGAACAGAAAGGCCAACCAAAAAATTGGATTGGGTATATGTAGGACCGTACAGGATTAAACGACAAATAAGCCCAGTCACTTACGAAATCGACCTCCCAGATACGTCAAGGATCCACCCCGTGTTTCATGTAGACCTCTTGAAAAAATACGTAGTGGGGGAAGATCTTGGTCGACATATAGTACCACCACCACCAATTCGAGCAAAGGATCAAGAAGTGGGGTACGAAATTGAGGAAATAAAGGATGTACGACCTAAAGGAAACGGGCATGAGTATCTGATTAGCTGGAAAGGATATGGGCCAGAAGATGATACATGGGAGAAACGCAGTAGTCTCAAAGATGATGAGATGCTACGACAGTGGCATCAAGAACATCCAGATAAAATATCACCATTTGACAAGAAGAATAGGAGGGGGAATGATGTAACAAATGTTACTGTTGCA
>NW_022158489.1:0-162 GCF_006535985.1 Synchytrium microbalum | reverse complement strand
TGACCACAACACGTTTGTGTCACATGTAGACTTCTTCATTCAGAGTCCCATTCAGGAAAGCTGTTTTGATATCAATTGTTCTAATATGCCATGAGTGAGAAGCAGCTAGAGATACCAGTACTCGAATAGTCTCAAGATGGGCAGTGGGAGCAAAGGTCAAGT
>NW_022158488.1:0-3479 GCF_006535985.1 Synchytrium microbalum | reverse complement strand
GCTGTGCAGGGGTTTCAACACTGGTCCATCCCAGAGTAACTCAAATGCTACTCTTTGCATCGATGAACGTTTGATGCTAAACAGCAAACACATTCTGCAGTCGCTGTTAGCAAAATCCACACCACGTGTATCTTCATTGC
Source organism: Synchytrium microbalum (assembly GCF_006535985.1). NCBI lineage: Eukaryota > Fungi > Chytridiomycota > Chytridiomycetes > Synchytriales > Synchytriaceae > Synchytrium > Synchytrium microbalum. The sequence goes on along the minus strand of NW_022158488.1, from coordinate 3,339 downwards.
CAGCATCACTAGCTATCTGGTTGGATGCAAAATATCTGATACCATCATATATATTACTAGAGTCACTTCAACCACCAAGGGAGCCTCAAGCTTCCGAGATGCAGAAAAACACTGCTCGTAAGCTGCTTCCGTATCTTAAGCTACATTCCCCTATACAGTCTACTAAACTACGAGCTATGTTGCTAAAACACCGCTTTCCGAATCTCCCATTACTCAACTGGATATTCGAAGGTTATACAAAAGGCTTCAACTTGGGCTACGAAGGTCCTGATGGTGCTGTGTCACGTCACAACCATAAATCTGCTTCTGACTATGAAGATGCAGTCCTTCTAAATCTTGAATCAGAAGTCGAACTTGGTCGTCGATCTATCATTGACGGCACGGTACTTGCTGGGTTGTCTTACCATCAGAGTCCCATGGGATCTGTGCCCAAAAGCAACTCTCCCTCTAGGCGCCGAATCATACACGATCTCTCTGCTCCCATCGGTTACTCAGTGAATGATGGCATAAATAGAGAAGGCCTAGGAGACTGCTTTATGGACAGACTGCCGTTGCTTGCTCAGTTTATTAGACAGCAAAGACAAGGTTGTGCTTTGGTCACGGCTGATATCGTGGCCGCATATCGTCAGCAACCTATACAGCTCGTTGATCAAGCTCGGCAGCTACTACAATGGCAAGGAGTGTGGTATGTCGACCACTGCAGTCAATTTGGAGGTCGCTCTGCAGTCTGGCACTGTATCATCCCAGTCTTGGCTATACTCTGGGTTCTAGCTCAAAAAGGCCTGGTCATGGGCATGGCATACATAGATGACTTGGTTTGGGTGGTACCTCAAAGTGAAGCTCAAGCTGCTCGTAAGCTCGTCTACGACACTTTTGCGGATCTTGGGTTCTCACTCAAGGATAAAGCTAGCATTTGTTGGACTCAGGCCATCATACAAGGAGTATTGGTAGATACTGAAGCTATGACCATGACGGTGCCAGCCGAAAAGGTCCAATCTATTATACAGTCCTTGGATTTGCTACTTTCCAGCTCGCCTACCTGGCATCATATAGCAGGGACTCTTGGCAAGCTGATATACGTCTCCCAGCTCCTTCATTCTGGCCGACTATACATGGCGAATATAATCGCGGCTACAGTAAAGGCTGCCTATCATCCTGACGCCGTCATCACTTTATCGCCTGATACGATCATGGAAATCAATTGGTGGTCTTCTACGTTGATCGTCTGGTCGGGTATAAAACTTATTGATGTTACAGCTTGGGATACTAGTATGCCAGCAGGACTCATTACCGATGCTAGTAAAACAGGTTTTGGTGCCATGACGTCCTCTGCCTTCTGTTACGGCTTGTGGTGTCCCTCTTGTAGTCGTATGGCTGGCTCCTCGCTGTTAGAAATGGCTGCGGTGTTGATTGCTGTTTCTACGTTTGGTAGAACGTTGACTGGTCATCATGTTGTACTGCATACAGATAACGAGGCAAATGTCGTCTCCTTCCTCAAAGGTTACTCCACGGCCAGTCTACTCAATAGCAACTTTATCAGATCCATACACTCGATCGCCACCCAATTTGACTTTAGCCTGATGCTCAAACATGTCAAACGTGAAGGATTAGATAAGGTTGACAGCTTGTCACGAGGCGACGAAAAGACTTTTCTCGAACATTTCCCTCATCACCACAAAACAAAATCCTTACATCCGTCTTACATCACTCATGTCAATGGACTCTTCTGTATCAGTGCCTGCTTGGTCTCTGACACTATGTCGGAATGACAGCTACCGCAACACCTGTAAACGCTACCAAAAGCTCGCTGTCGCACGTCGCTGGCTCAATCGTGATGGCTCTGTCTGGCCAATAAGTCTCGCATCTACTTTGGCATATATAGATTATTTACTTCATCGGAATGTCAGCTACAGCACCATCGTTTCCTATTTAGCTGGCATCAAAGACTTCCATGCCATTCATCAAAAACATCATCAGGAGAACTGGTCGCATATAAGATTCTGTGACGCTGTCGTAAACAAGCTAAGTCGAGTACGGGCTGTCATACCAGCTCGTCCGCCTCGGCAAAAGGAAGCTCTTCCGGCTGACGTATTGGCCGATGCCATTACATCTGTCAAAGCTAAATTCGTGAACAACTTGGATGCGTATATCTGGATTGCAGCAGTAGCAGTCGCCTTCTCTGGTCTAGCTCGTACATCCGAATTGTTTGTTCCAAATCCTACTGCTCATAATCAGCACATGATGCACCCGATAAAACATACCGACGTTAAGGCAGTCTATAACAAACTCGCTAGAGGTTATATCATCTCTCTACCATTTGGGAAGGTACGTTCTAAGGGCCAACAACAACTGGTATTGCTTCCGGATGCTTTGACTCCTGCTATTTGTCCTGTCAAAGCTATCGATGACCTCTTAGCCTTGCGAGCAACGAAAGGGTATCGTAATAAACAGCAACAATCGCTCTGGGAATTATCTGATGGCTCTATTCCGACTCGTGACTGGTTTAGAGGCTCTAATCGAGATTTGTTGGGAGGTGATTACGGCCACTCGTCATTCCGAAGTGGTGGTGTTACGTATTTTGCACTCAACTTTACAATAACGGAAGCAACGTTGCAAAGATTAGGCAGATGGACCTCTGAAGCTTTCAGACTTTATATGCGTGACAAGGGTATTTTCCTGTTTGCACATCTGGCCAAGACAAGACATCCCTTATGAAATGTAGTAAATGTGCTCGGTTGCTTCTTGCCAGATTCAGCTACTCCACCACTAAACATTGCATTCATTTCCCAATATAATCAATCCCCTTCACTCACTCAACAACGGTGCACAGTTGGTGTGGCATCTCAGTGACTTGTTCTAGTGTACCTACGGTTTGGGAGTCTCCACTATCACATCGCACTTGACTTCGGTTGGGGTTATAGTGCATGTATATGGAACTCCCTTCGCTTATTGGTATATAATACAATTGCACCGCTCTCTCTCCCAAATACTCGAGTATGCGAGTTGTATTTGGTGTAGACGAGAGACGGTGAATGTAGTCGGAGGTCAACAATCAAACAGCGTGATTGTAAATCACAGCATTGATTGGTTCCGCAGAGGAACGGTGAGTGAACGTCGCAACTCACCTCACAAGTCTGCACCCTTCACATAGTAGATGGAAGGGAGAAGCTCAGGGAGACCTGACGCTTCACTTTAGTCTTCTTTTTATAACCCACCCGCCTCACCCTAAATGATTTGCGCTAGAAAGCTATATGTGGTGGTAACTATAAATTGCTAGTACTTATGTATCTTCTGCTTGCATTTATTTGTAAATATCGTGGGGTTATAGTGCATGTATAT
>NW_022158487.1:0-3496 GCF_006535985.1 Synchytrium microbalum | reverse complement strand
ATCTATTCCATTCTTAACACTTCCCCTCTTTTTTGAAGAGAATAAGTTCTCTTCACGCTATTGAGCAGCTACTAGGATTGACATCCTTCGAAGTCCGATTTTATGACATAGTTCCGTATGTCGTGGTCCATGAAGAGTCTTTGTTAGCAGATCTGCCAGATTGTCTTTAGTTGATATTGGATTTATGACTATCTTCCCTTGATTGGCCAATTCCGTTGGAAGATAAAACTTTGGCAATATATGCTTGTTGGTGTCATGTCTAATATATCCTGTTTTCATTTGTTTAAGGCAAGCTGCATTGTCTTCATATATCGGTATCGGTGTTTTGGGGTAGTTGAGATGTAGTCCGTTGGATATTTCCTCTATGAGTTGTTGCATCCAGATGGTTTCGGTTGATGCTTCATATAAAGCAATAATTTCGGCATGTGTTGTCGATGATGCTACAGTAGTTTGCTTTTGAGATTTCCAGATAAATGCAGTTCCTCCAATAGTGAAGATGTATCCAGTTTGAGAAGTGCCAGTATAAGGGTCAGATAGATATCCAGTGTCAGCGTATCCTTCGATGTTCCAGTTTTGTCCAGTATATAATAGTCCATAGTCATGGGTTTGTTTGAGATATCGTAATACCATTTGGATAGCCTTCCAGTGTCGTTTACTAGGGTTATGTGCACTTCTAGATAGAAGTGATACGGCGAAGGTAATGTCTGGTCTGGTTGAGTTGGATAGATATACTAAGCAGCCAAGTGCCTGTTTATATGTGGTGATATCAAATGGTGTATCTCTTTCGTCGGTTGGGCGGTAGACGTCTGCAATCTTATGCCTTTCATCTACCGTGAGTCCTTTCTTTCCTTTTCTAATTGATTCCTTCGTAGTTCTTATATACTTTTGAGTTCTGACTTCTAGAGGGTTCCTTCGAGTATTGGTAGAGTCAATCATTCTGAATTTGTTCAGAAGTTTCTTGACATATGATGTCTGATGGATAAAGATTCCTTGTTTAAAGTGTTCGATTTGGATTCCAATGCAGTTTGTCAGTTTTCCCATGTCCTTCATTTCGAATAATCTAGATAATTCCTTTTTGGCTTCTATAACGGCCTGTTTATCTCCAAAGATGTTGGAGTCGTCGACGTATATACTGGTGATTACTCTTCCAAGTGGAGTTTGTTTAAAGAAGACACATGGGTTGATAGCGGTAGTTTGGTAATTCATTGACTGCAGGGCTTCGGCGTATGTCAAATACCATTGACGTCCAGATTGTTTAAGTCCATAGAGTGACCGTTGGAGTTTTATACATGGTCGAGTTATGTGGGGTGGTATTTCGATTCCTTCAGGAACCTGCATGTAGATATCTTCGTTGAGTTGCCCATATAGGTAAGCGGTCACAACATCCATGTTGTGAAGTTCAAAGTTCATATATCGGGAGAGAGCCAATAGCAATCTATACGTAGTTTGGTCGAGTACTGGTGAATAGGTATCGGTATAGTCCTGTCCCGGTACTTGAGAGAATCCTTGAGCAACCAGTCGAGCTTTATATTTGATTATTTGGCCTTGTGGGTTTTGTTTCTTGACAAATACCCATCGATGTCCTACAGGTTTAACTCCTTGTGGTAAATCCATTGGTCCCTTAAAGACGTTTCTTTTTCGTAAAGCATTAAGCTCTTCTTTAATGGCTTGTTCCCATTGTGGCCATGCACGTGATAGCTGTGCTTCCTTGATGTTGGCTGGATTTGCATCATCATCATTGGTATTTATATGATAATTGGTGGCTTGCATCTTCTGACTTCTAGTCTTTGGAAGATTGGTGTCCACTTTAAATTCGTTTGCAGGTTGATACTCTCCATCTATCGGTATCCATCCCTTCCAATTACTTCCTTGAGTAATGGCGGGTGGCGGTGTTATGGCTGTAGCTGATCCAGGCTCATCAAATAATTCAATTTGTTCATCATTGTTGGCAGTACTGCGTTCATCTACTCGGCTCTTTTTCGTGAGTTGATCAGACTCATTTTCATTTTGCATGCGTTTGTTTGTGGCAATTGGCCTTAAAGGCGCCATCTTTCCGATCTGACTAACCACATTAGCTGTCCGGTCGGAATGGTTACCAACGAGACCTAATGTCGGAGCAGAGAAATTCATTATCTTCGCAATTGCACTAGCTGGCTGGTCGGAATGGTTACCAACGGGCCCCAATGCTGCTGAAGATTGGCCAAGAGTAGGAATATGAGCAAATGCTCTTTGAGCCATAATACTTTTAATTGCCATATTGGCAAGATGTTCATCATAGGTATCAGCAGCTTGTTCCACCGGTTGTTTTTGAGTTTGTTGATATGATGGTATGTCTTTCAGATGGGTATCTAATAATGCTGGTAATATGGATTCGTCGAAGATACAGTCCTTATGTCTAGCAGTGCCTGTATTATGGGTTATTGGATTGATGTACTTTATGATGGCTGCTGACGTGAATCCAAGATAGATGCATAAAGTCCGTTTGGTTTCAAATTTTCCGTGACTGAGTTTATCGGGTATATATACGGCTGATCCAAAGATTCGTATGTGGGATACGTCGGGTGTTGATCCATAAAATGTTTCGTGTGGTGATTTATCGTGTAGGAAGCTATGTGGCCATAGTTGTACCAGGGAGTTGGCATGCTCTACGGCATGTCCCCAGCAATATCTTGGTAATCGAGATGACAGCAGTAAGGTTCGTGCTACGTGAGTCAACTTTTTGTTGAATGCTTCAGCTATGCCGTTCATTTCCGGTTGATACGGTACAGAGTATTCCAAGGTAATTCCATTGGCATCACAAAAGCTATTAAAGTCCTTAGCAGTAAATTCCTTTGCGTTATCCATACGAAGAGTTTTGACATGGTGTCCAGGATACATGGATTGGTATTTAAAGATAGTGGCTAATATTCTTGCCCAAGCTTCCGTTCGTGATGGTAGCAGTTGGATAGATGACATTCGAGATCGATAATCTATGACTACTAATATATATCGGTTTCCAAAAGATGGGGGTGATATTGGTCCTTGTATGTCGGCATCAAGGCGTTCTAATATGGCGTAGTCCTTTGGTCTAATGCTGTTGAATGGCTTCGAAACAGCTTTACTAATGGTACAGGTATGGCATAATGGTGGGTGATCGATGTTGGCGATGTTGATTCCAGAAGCAGTGTGATTCTTCAATGTCTTGTATATCGATGATTGAGAGAGATGTCCCAAGCGATGGTGCCATAGAGAGTAGTTTGATGATTCATTATTGATATAGAAATTGTCAGTGGTAACTATCCGACAGTGTACTATGGCAAGACCTCTGTCTGCTTTATGTACTTCAAGTAGCAAATCCTGGGATTTTTCATCGATAATACTTATAGCCCGTCGAGTGTGATAGACTGAGACTGATGTTGGTAAGTCGTTATAGGATAGAATATTGGTAGTTCCTTCTGGTGCATATTTGGCATTTTCTATAGTTAATATGAGTACCCTGTAACGTTTAGACGTTAGT
>NW_022158486.1:0-3510 GCF_006535985.1 Synchytrium microbalum | reverse complement strand
TTGTAGGAAGTGGTGAATCAAACAATCCTCCGTAGCATCGTGGAATCTAGCCAAACATTTTGCATTCAGCTCCAATGACCTGCACCCAAACATAGAGCATCGATCGATGATGTACTGATTATCCCATCTTATCATTTGCAGCAGTTGATCAGTATACTGGATGGGTTGCTGTCTATATGCATCTACAATATCCCACGATACTACTGCAGCTCCTTGCCCAACTTCCCGGATGTATTGAGCTAAAAGAGGCAAACGATCTAATGTACAATCACCAAAGCTCGAACGATGTATGCCGTCATTTACATATAATCCACGTGGAGACTACATGTCGTGGATTATACGTCTTTTGGTCTCGTCTCCTGCTTTGGGTACTGTTGCTACAGGTGAGACTCGACGAGAATGCAAGTCATGGGCTAGATCATCATTAATAATCTTTCTTCGTCCTAGTTCAATCTCTCGAAGCATGTTTGAAGTGACTGCAGTGGCGTATGCATCTGCTGATGGGTGATTATCGGGTTCTATAACTTTATCGGTTCCTTCAAAGGCTAGGTTGAAGCCTTTGGTATAGCCCTCGACGATCCAGTGCATCATGGGTTTGTTTGGGAATTCGTATTTCTCCAACAGGGCTTGAAGAAGTTTGCTATCGACTGGAGTTACTATGCTGCAAGCATCGAGTAACTTTAATGTGTCAGATATACGTTGTGGAGACGGCAAGGGTTCATTGGGTGGTCGTAATGTTTCTAACAACTTGTAACCTGGGACGTGTCGCAGCAAGCCCAACCATGCTGCTAGTGGTTTTGAGATATGATTGATTGCTATTTTGTTATCATCTGCTATTCTATTTTGGTTCATTCCTGTCAAGTTCAGCTCGACACGAGGCTGGTTGACAGGTGAGGTTGAACTACTATTTTCTATACTGCGACTATATTTAAGGTTTGGTATGTTTTCCTATTTTCTATGGATTTGGGGTTGGGGTTTAGTATTTAGTTCATGGGAGACAGTGGGCATGTTTGACGTTTCTGCATGAGATTCGCTCCCACTTCCACTGCTCTCTTCCACTCTTTCTTTCGGTTTTTCTATTTCATTCCTAATCTCGTCTAATGTTCTAAACTGTTTTACTCGGTGCTTGATGTTGGTTTTAACGGTTGTTGATGTTGACGTTAACAGCCTATTTTTCTGCATTTCATTTGTCTCCTTTCTTTGCAAAGTTGGATTCGTGTACCCAATACTTCTTGGCAAGACTGGGAGGGATTGTTTGGCATTTGGTGAGACTATGTGTGGTTGACTTGCAGTACGAGCATTTGTGTTCGAGCATGCACTTTCCTCTTGGGCATCCAGCTTCTGAGTTGAAGGCATAGCAGACCATATTTCTGACACCGTCTTTCTCTTCTTGTGGCGTCCCTGTTCCATGCTGCTGCTGCTGCTTTCCTTCATTCTGTTTATATTTGACAGGTGGTTGTTGTTGTGCATTTTGCAGGGCTGTTGTCACAAATGCTTGTGGGATGGGATGAAGTTTACGAGTTGGTTGGGTGGATTTCGACCAATCAACTCTGTTCAATTTGTCTAATTTATAGAATACTTCCCACGGTAAGTTCTGATTGACTTTAATAATAATCGTTTAACTCTGCCTCATATGTGTCAAACTCGTCTAGACGTGAAGGGTACAAGGTGATGTTGGCTTGCGTGAATCTATTCCAGGCCTCAGACCACCAGAAGTAGCTGTTTGTGACTCTCGCTACTGTTGTGGATGTTGTTTCCACCTTCATACTGCCATCCTTGTGGCTAACTACGTTCGATAGATCGTGTCTTGCGTTGATCTCAAACGCTCCGACATCTAAAAACTGCATATTGATTGCTTTCTTCCAGATGGATGAAGACAGAGGCATCGTGATTGTGCCTTTTTGACGGTTTCTTCTATATCCTCAACCAATTCAGCTCGTCTCTCCATGACAGCACTCCAGTAGGGATCCATGTTATGAAATTCCACAAAATCCTCCCTGAGATCCAATGGCGGTAAACCACCTAATCTACTTATGATTCTGCTGTCTGTTGGTTCTGGCAGATACACTGTTGGAATTCGAGTTCTACTTCCGACGGTACCATACCTGAGTCCAGCAGTTATACGTGTACCACTGATATCTACTGGAACTCTTCGAGCTATAGGTCTCGATGGCTGGTCTTCTGCTTCCTGTTGCTGTCGGTTTCCACCTGTAACTCGTGACAAGAAGGGTTTGGGTTGATGGTGATTGGTGAATCGGGTGTTTATAAAGGTGAATGTTGGTTTGCGTTGTTTTGGTACCTCCTCCTCCTCACTATAGTTATCTTCCTCTTCGTCATCTTCTTGTTGGATAACATGACGTGTAGACTTGGACCGTTTGGATCGAGGTACTGGGAGCTCTCGTCGACCGCTGTTGTGCCTCATATGTGGGAAGCTAAATACTATTGGGCTAGCTTTACTGTTGCATCGGCATAGCCAATGCTGCCACCCTCTTGTTTTTTATTATTTATGATGACGCAGATGAGTATACACGAAGGTAGAAGGGAGGATGAGGAGGTATGAGATAGAAAAATGATTGCCCTAAACCTTGATGCCAAAATGTCAAAGCCTCAAAGGGGGTATAAAAAGAAGGTGTTGTCAAGATTAATTCCTCAATCGGAAAAATCTTGACAATAGTACTCACATTGAGCATCAAGGTAAGAGGAAGAAGAGAAAGCATTGTATTTATTTATTATCATTATGTTATCATTATATATACTTGACAATAGTACTCACATTGAGCATCAAGGGAATAAATTGACTACAACGAGTTTGTGTCATTTATTTTTCCGATTCCTTTACATCCGACCCGACCAAAATAGGTGTATACACGACGAATCCAGAAACCAATACTCATAAACAACGCCTGAAGGATGGGGTGTGTACGAGGTGAGGCATGTCAAGTCACAAAACAGAAGGCTGTACGAGTTATCCTCATTCTGTACCACGGAAGGTCAATTGGGCGAAATCGCAAAGGTTATTCCCACCAAGGTCTGGAAATGTAGGAGAAGAACCAGTATCGAGGGGTGGGGAAGGTGCTCGACGAGGGGAAAAGAGCAATCAGGAAGGAAGAGTCCAATTCAATGTCAAGGAGGAAAAATGTTGCAGACCACCATAGTTATTAGATTAGCTTATATTGTGTCACTGATATGTCATCGCTATGTCAGCATCATGTTATCCATCCCCTCATCTCTCTTTCTCACACACACACAAACATCCATCTATCCATCCATCCAGTTGTGTTTGAGTCAGAGAGGTGAGGAGGCATTATATCATCTATCCTATATCCTGTTATCACATGTATTGACAATACCTTATCATTAGTTATACTCATTGTACTTTTATCAGGTATTTGTCAATACACACACACAAACATCCATCTATCCATCCATCCAGTTGTGTTTGAGTCAGAGAGTTATACTCATTGTACTTTTATCACTACGGAGGATTCTTTGATTCACCACTTCCTACAA
>NW_022158485.1:0-3517 GCF_006535985.1 Synchytrium microbalum | reverse complement strand
GCCTAAGGTTTTTTATTATTATATTTAAGTCATTGTATAGTAATCTTTTCCATGATATACACGTTATTATGTAAAAAAAAAAAAAAAAGTAGTCAAATGGGAAAAGCACACCAACTTTAGTACTCTTCCTTCCGATACTCCTACTTCCATCATCTCCAACATAAAGAAAATTCAAAAGGATATCGATGATATATATATGTGATGCTAAAGGAATCACTGTGATTCGAGCTTACTTTGGTGAATTGAAAACTCAATTAACCAAAGTAATGAGCAACCTTCTCTTGTTGAAGGTCTTAGATACCCCCGTCTATGGTGTATTACGTCAACTACTACTCTCCGGTGACGTTACAACCATTAGCCTTGATGAGGTTCAAGCTCAGATGGAGAACTTGAAGACAGTTCATGATGCAAAAGAGACGACTTTAGCCTATAATGCTCAAGTGGCTGCCAACAATAGTCGCACGTCAGATAACAACAATGTTTATAAGAAGCCAGATACGAGTCGTAATACTCGTACCTTCAAGTCGCCCGCAACTTTAGTATGCTTTAGATGTTGGGATATGGGCCATAGCAGCTCTAGGAGTGGATGTGAAAATGCTGTTAGGGCCTTCCCAGGGTTTTCTGATCAGCCCAAGGACCCCAATATTGGACATAAAAATGTATCCGTATGCGTCCAATGTTGGAAGTCTGGACATCGTAAATCGGAATGTAGTGGAACATCTAGACCATTCCCTGGTATCATCCAAGTAACAGGGGCTGCCACTATTAGTCGAAACGAATCTTCTAATTGGTTGTTGGATGGTGGTGCTTCTCATCATATGACGGGTGATGCTTCATGTCTTGTTGACAGTCGACCAATCAACAACCGTGTCTTCGGTATTGGGAATACATCTCTGAAGGTTACTGGTATCGGTCGAGTCATTGGCCGTGTAGGAGACTCGACAATTATCTTGGAGGACGTACAGTTGCCAATGTCTCTCTCTTGGACATAACAACCCTATGGCATCGAAGAGGCAAACCGGCAGTTCAGGCTCCTAGGAGCAAGAATGTCGAAGGAGCTGGTAGCTCGACTCTAGGAGTCAGAACCCACAGCAGCAAAGGTGCTGCAAAGGATGCGATTACTGGAGCTAGGGATGACACGACTGGTGCCAGTCCTGGTGATATTACTCGAGATGGTGCTGGTGCTACATACGCTGATGTGGCAAGGAAGATTCACCCAGCCAAACCAATAGTAAAGGCTAAGTCTAAATTAGAGATAGCCAAAGAAATTATTAACAAAGCTGACGATAATAGTAAACAGGCTGTACAGTTTGAAATCCTTACAAAGGGCAACAAATACTTACACAAGAGAACTGGCAAGGCGAAGGGACAGATCCTTAAAGCCGATGCTCCTTTGACCAACGAATATTTGGCGGCCAATATTGCCAAAGCTAAAATTATCTATTTGTCTGGGCTAGTTGGTAACAACTTTAGTGTTGTACGTAACTTGATCAAGGATATGGCTAATGTAGAGGGTAGAGACATACTAGATATTGACTTCGTAGGAACGTCCATATGTATGATAGTTTGCTCGTCAGAAGAAGTGGCCAAAAAGATATCGGCCACAATGACTCTTTGTGAAACTGTCAAAAGACTGGAGAATTTCAACCCTCTCGACCCAACAATGGTTAATGTGAGAGACACAGTAGCGCGAAATGAAGCTGGATTGGAGATAGCTGCTGATGCCAAGGCTCGCTTAGCATGTATCAACCGTATCTCTCGTGAGATTTTGGCTTCCAAGAATATGTCTACAAGGACCATACTCCATAGACAGATCCCTGAATTAGCTGATGAGATTTACACCAAAGTCCAGCAAGGATTGACGGAGAAGAAGTGGGCTGAACGTCTTGAGGTACAGCGCTCTAGAGAAAGGGCTGATGGTTGGAAATTTGTCGATGAGAAGAATTCCAACAACAAGAAGAACAAACCATCCAACACCGACAAAGTAGTGCCTCTAACCCATACTGAACAGTCCGATGGGAAATTCACCTCAAACCGAGGTAGCACATTGAAGGTCCCTACTGCAGCTCCTAGAACTATCACTAGGTCCTTGGGCAACATCCGAACTACTCCTAGTCAAGAAGCAACCTCATTAAATAATGAATAGAGTCCGCATAGGATCCCTTAATATACACGGTGGTTTAAGATCTAAATCACAAGAATTGATAAAAATGATGGAGCATTATGAATTGGACTTACTGGTTGTCCAAGAAACTTGGTTGAAACCAGACGACAAAGTCTACATCCCCGAACTTGTCTACGACCTCCGATCACCACCCTCCAACAATGTAGGAAAACATGGCCTAGCTGTTATTAGGAACCCACGTGTAGACCTACAGGAATTCCGAATTATTAGAGAAGACACCAAGTCACACTCGAACGTGTGGTTTGAATACAAACGTTGCAAAATAGGTGGATACTACATACCACCAAGCATGGATCCCAGGATCAAGAAAAAGAAGCTCCTGGAGATCTGTAAGATATTTGAGAATGCTGCTGATGACCAACGGATTCTGGTCCTAGGCGATTTCAACATCCGGCTAGGTGATGTGACTGGTGACTCAGACACTACACCAGTATTAGCTACTGAATTCCTTAATATTCTGAACTACGGTGCCATCTTAGAAGTTCCTGATAGTGGCAAATGGACCTTCCAGGGCTCTCGGGGCAATTCGATAGTGGATCACATATTGTCGTCCCCCAGCATGCATGATTTGAAACTTGCAGTCAACGTATATGATGATGAGATATGGGCTCCTGACCACAATCTCATCACTTTCGAATCCGTGGAAGATACCAGGTTGATATCGCATTACAAACCAAGGCATATATGGAACCTGAAGCTTTTAAGTAATACCGAAGTGTTAGAGCAGTACGTCAAGCTGGCTGAAAGTAAGAGCTCTGGATACCTTACACAGATCAAACGACAATGTAGTATACACGACAACAGCATGCTGCATAGTAGAGCTGCCATGATCATCGACAAGGCAAATGATACACTCAATTCTTTTATCAATGAGACTGCCCAGCAGATTGTTGGTAAAGTGACAATTCAACCACCGAGAACAAAGCTGATACATGACGAGACACTCAACCACATCAAACGAGAAGTCAACAGGCTCTACAAAAGAATACGAAACTTGAGAATCAGTGGCCCCAAGCCTGTACTCAAACACTTGTTCTCACAGTTGAAGCAGACTAAAACTGCATATGGTGACAGGCTGAGAGCTATTAAAAGGGATCAGGTTGAAGACCTTTTTGAAAGTCATAGTAGCATGGATCTGTGCACAGTCTTGAAATCGGTTAGGGGAAGACGTCGTGCTAATGGGTGTAACCCTAACCAGTCCAGACTAGAACCTGATAAAGATTCTTTGGAGAAGTATGCCCAATATTATAGGGAGATTTACGACTCAGACAGCTTAGACCCGTTTGTAGATGTACCTATACATGTGGGTGTAGTGCCAGAGTGGTTGGACCT
>NW_022158484.1:0-3663 GCF_006535985.1 Synchytrium microbalum | reverse complement strand
GTTTTTCTGCATTTTCCGAGGAGAACGACGAGGCCAGCAACGCAGAAAGGTTTCAGAGAAGAACCAAAGATCAACGTCGACTGCCTTTCAAACGTATACTGAAAGTTTGAACGCGTTCCGACCACTGGAATTCACCCCGCGGCGCCGCAAAGTCGTCAACTTTCTCTAATTGCGCAGAGCAACTTTTTCCTATTTAAAAAGTGGGTGTACAAAACTATGGCTCAACCACCAAAAGGGGTCTAGTATACTTTGCTCGTTCGTTGGCTTGTAGTAGGGCTCTGCCACAGATGATGAGGGATGGACTATAGGTCGCGGATGGTTTGGGTGGTATATCATACTCCGTTATTATCTATCACTGCTGATTATTTGAAGTAATTCAACTGGTATATTGGTGGTGATGGTGGTGGTGGTGGTAGCCTGGTACTGGAAAATAACAGTGCTTTAGGGGTCATCTAGTACTGAAGGGGGCAAAAGTTCTTTGGGCTTTCGCGTGCAGACTTTTAAACGTCATAGGCGAAAAACGGCGACGACCTCACAACCGTATTCGATGGCGGCATCGTCACACTGTTTAAACGTCATAAGTGGAAAAACGGAGAAGACCATATAATGTAGTCGTCGACGAGGAGTATTTGGCGGTTTAAGAATTGAGAATCGGGAAGTGATGAATTATCTTATTCAGATTATTGTGTGCCATGATAATCACGCATGCCGTGTTGGATATAGGAAGAGACTGAAGGGTAGAGATGTGGTTGTGCGGTCACAAAAATTGTTGATGGTCATAGGCGAAAACGGCGACGACCTCACAACCGTAGTCGATGGCGGCATCGTCACACTGTTTAAACACCATAAGGGAAAAAGGCGACGACCATATAATGCAGTCGTCGACGAGGAGTATTGGCCGTCTTAGGAATTGGGAATCGGGAAGTGAGGGCTTCTCTTTTCCAAATTATTGTGTGCCATGATAATCGCGCGTGCCGTGTTGAATTAAGAGACTGAAGGGTAGAGACATGGTAGTGCGGTCACAAAAATTGTTGATTGCGATAGGAGAAAACGGCGACGACCTCACAACCGTAGTCGATGGCGGCATCGTCACACTGTTTAAACTTCATAAGTGGAAAAACGGAGAAGACCATATAATGCAGTCGTCGACGAGGAGTATTTGGCGGTTTTAAGAATTGGGAATCGGGAATAGATGGATGCTCTTTTTCAAATTATTGTGTGCCATGATAATCGCGCGTGCCGTGTCGAATTAAGAGACTGAAGGGTAGAGATATGGTAGTGGGTAACAGAAATTATTCATGGGCATAGGCGAAAACGGCGACGACCTCACAACCGTAGTCGATGGCGGCATCGTCACACTGTTTAAACACCATAAGGGAAAAACGGCGACGAATATATAATGCAGTCGTCGACGAGGAGTATTGGGCGGTTTTAAGAATGGGAAATCGGGAAGTGATTGATTCTCTTTTTCAGATTATTGTGTGCCATAATAATCGCGCGTGCCGTGTTGAATTAAGAGACTGAAGGGTAGAGATATGGTAGTGCGGTCACAAAAATTGTTGATTGCGATAGGAGAAAACGGCGACGACCTCACAACCGTAGTCGATGGCGGCATCGTCACACTTTTTAAACACCATAAGGGAAAAACGGCGACGACCATATAATGCAGTCGTCGACGAGGAGTATTGGGCGGTTTTAAGAATGGGAAATCGGGAAGTGATTGCTTCTCTTTTTCAGATTATTGTGTGCCATAATAATCGCGCGTGCCGTGTTGAATTAAGAGACTGAAGGGTAGAGATATGGTAGTGCGGTCACAAAAATTGTTGATTGCGATAGGAGAAAACGGCGACGACCTCACAACCGTAGTCGATGGCGGCATCGTCACACTGTTTCTGTAACACCATAAGGGAAAAACGGCGACGACCATATAATGCAGTCGTCGACGAGGAGTATTTGGCGGTTTTAAGAATTGGGAATCGGGAAGTGATGGATTCTCGTTTTCAAATTATTGTGTGCCATGATAATCGCGCCTGCCGTGTTGGATATAGGAAGAGACTGAAAGGTAGAGACATGGTAGTGCGGTCACAAAAATTGTTGATGGTCATAGGCGAAAACGGCGACGACTTCACAACCGTAGTCGATGGCGGCATTTTGCTGTAGATGGCAGGGGCGGAAGAAGTTCCGACATTAGTTTAAGCGAATGTTGTATAACACGCAACAGGCGTGGACTACCACCACCTGCAACAATCACGTACGAAATGTTTCACGGATTTATTTATTTGTAACAGCTTATTACTCTACGTTTTGATACCACGGTCCAATCGCCGACGCAAAATCTCGACCCAAGACCCATTCAATGAGCGCCATATTTACAAGATCGGGTTCCCTCGAACTTGTAAACAGCTTGAACAGACTATGCCGGACCTTCTTTTCCACCGTACGTTCATTAGATTCGTGATATTCTTTAATGGCCCTTCCACCACAGACGATAAAATAAAAACATATCGCATCTACCATGCAGGTTAAAGTCACTCAGTTTACTTTACGTTCTCAATTGTCACTTACCCCCCAAACTTTCCTTTATCATCCCTCTCTTCACAGCTTCTTCACACCAATTTAAAATCGCCATCTTGGAAGGTAAGGGCTTTGCATTCAAATAATACGTCTCCCGTAATGAAGAAGTCATCTACTGATCTAAATCCTGTTAGATCCTTCTCCCACTTTGGACCATTCATGATACCTCTTGTTGCTCTTTGTGTTTTAACAATGTCAAGTGCACCATTCTCCAACGTCATTCCCAAAAGTGGCTACGGGTCCCCATTCGTCGCAAGCATCGCTTGTACTGGGGCGGCATCGACGACCATATAACCGGGCGACGACCTTATTACCAAAGCGCTGGGGGCGGCATCGACACCCTAATAATCAGGCGACAGAGAGGGGGGGCGGCAGCGACGATGTCATCGTTGTCGATGGCGGCATAGCTGGCAGGGGCGGGAGAAGTTCCGACATTAGTTTAACCGAAGGTTCTATGACACGTAACACACACCTAGTTAGGTGTATTATGGAAGAACTCAACTCATTTATTATATACAAACGATGGATTCTGTTGAAGCTAGTCAAGGGCGATCGCCACGGAGCTGTAAGTTCTTGAAGGCATGCGATGCTAATCAGTTGCTGACGATACCCATTTCTTGATAGTGATGTTGCTGGGGAATCCAGCCATGATGAACCACTTGACATTTAAAACATGGCGCCGGTTACCCATTCGATGTGCCCCATGTCGCTGCGACGATCAATCGATGGAGCAGGCTTATCCATTTCGTCGAGTAAAGACCACTAAAATGGCAATTGAAATGATCCAGGCAGGATGGATTCTGCCATGGTGGGATGGGATGTATTATTTTTCGCCTACATGGGCCATCCAAGTGGATGAATGATAATCCATTACTTGTAGCACATACAACCAGTAACAAATAGATATATTTCCATTTCTCTAGCGTGTTTCCGGCGGCGGCGCATCTTCCGCCATGCTGGCGGCTATAGATTGTCGTCGCGGGCGCCAGATGGGGCGGCTCTTCTGTAAAGGTCGGCGAGGGAAAACAGTTGAAAAGCATGGGGAAGAAAAAAAAAAGTAAAGCACGAAAGGCATAAATATGTCATCAT
>NW_022158483.1:0-3727 GCF_006535985.1 Synchytrium microbalum | reverse complement strand
CCTAAGGTTGTTTATTATTATATTTAAGTCATTGTATAGTAATCTTTTCCATGATATACACGTTATTATAAAAAAAAAAAAAAAGGTGCAGGTCATCTGTATGGCACTGCATCTTACCTGTGCATTCGGTCATGTGGAATTTAGCAAAGATGGGACTGGAAAGAGGGCTGGCATACGTAGACGACTTGGCATGGGTGGTACATCCATCAATGGCCGATCACACCCGAAACTTTACCCAATAGGTATTAAAAGAGCTTGGATTCGATCTCAAAAATAAAGCAGGTCCTTCCACAACCCGTCTTGTAATCCAAGGTGTCCTTATCGACACAATAGCGATGACGTTCTCCATATCTGAAGAGAAACGTATAAAGGTTGTCAACATCATCCAAAAATTTCTTGTCAACAAGACAAAGAAATGGGAGGGTATATCAGAGGTTTTAGGAATGCTGATTTGGGTATCTCAACTAGTTATAGTAGGTCGCTTATACTTATACAACATCATCAACACAACATCATCAAAGCATCATACCATAACAATGCAATCACGTTGGATGCTGAGACCTTTTTTTTTTTTTTAAAGCGAAGACGTATATTACGAGAATTGTTACAATATTTCATAAATACTGGGCCTTAAAGCGCCCTTAAACCTGGCTACTAATTGTACAGCCAACCCTTTCTGAATGGCAAATCCCACCCTCCTAAATATATATTTGCCCTCATTTGCAGTCATCACATTGTTGTTCGTGACTTTCTGGATCCTTCTAAGCACTTCTACAGCTTCTTCGGCCAAGAATCCAAAGGTATCAAATGCAAATGGAATGAAATCATAGCCGTGACGTGTACAAGGTTCAGCGTGTTTTCCACATTTTTCCTCAGCCGCCGCAGTAGCAGCTTCTCCCGGGCCAAGCCTGATTTGGGCTAATGGGGATACTCCTGTTACGTCTAGACAGGCGTGTTTGTCCCTATTCCAATTGTATAGCATAATATCGGCTGGTCGTTTACCATCTGTTGCTTTTCCATCGGCTGAAGTGTTCGAGTCACCGAGGAAAGCAGTGGGAGCTTCTTTCTTAGCACTGATTCCAGCCCTCCATACTATATCAGCCAGCATGTCACGTACATGGTCGTGCCTGTATTCAAACCCAGGGTATTTCCTGCAGTGTCCCCAATTTCGTCCATTCCTACAATTTTACATACAGGGCACAGAGTCTTCTCCTTGAATAGCGGGATCATCAGGCGAGACTTCAATATGGTTCTGTAGTGGATTGGTGACATCTTCTGACCCAGACCATCGATGGGGATAAGAAACAAAAAGTCTTTTGCGTGATTGGACTTGAGACACCTGATTACTAGCTTTTGTCGAGTTGTGAGACCTTTGAAACTACTTTCCAAGTTAGACGCAATTCCTGCATAGTAAGCTTCCGCCAATAAGTTTTGTGATTTATGGGGGACGGTTGCTGTTGTCAAGATGGCTTCTACGTCAAAGTTGGGGATGGTGATAAAGGTGGTGATCTCGGCGTTCTGATAATCGGGATCTACTTGGGTGATATTACAATCCTGGAGTATACGTTCCTGGAGAGCGTTCGTTTGTGCTCGGCTTGCGACGAAAGCAAACTTGATTACGTCCTTCGCACTTTGTATGCCCAAGCCACCATGGCAGATTGGTAAAGTGGAGAGGCGCCATTGAAGGTCTCCAAAGTTAGGTCCACAGGAGGCGATCAAGGAATGTAGGTAGTCGTGTAGCAATTTATCAAACAGAGTGGCAGCTTCTAAGGCATATGCTGGGGCGGTTGTCCTGAGAGCAAAGACTAATTTACACAGTCCAGTGCACGCTCGTAGCAATAACAGTTCACATTGTGGGTCACATAGGGCTTCTACAGATTTCATAAGCCCGACAGTCTTCTCCACTCGTTTCTCAATTAGTTCCTTGATAAAATCAGGGTTGATACTGACTGCTCCACCGAGTAACTTGACCCCTTTTTCGACGTGACATATATCTGCAGGAAATAAACCTGGACGTTCTCAAAATCAACCAACAGCATCCTGAGGGTTGAATTGTTTTGCTCCTGCTGCACTAAACGGTTTACAGAGTGCAGGATGGCTTCACCACCGCCTGATATGCCTACTCCAATTGATAGTCCCCCAAATATACCGACATGTCCTTTGCAACATGCCTCAGAGCCATTTTTGATACTAGTCGTCTCCAAATACCTCCAACCGCTATAGGTCGTATGCCGCCGCCTGGCTTCAAGAGTGGTGTCAGAGGTGCGCTAGCAATGAATTCTGCAAAGTTCGGGAGGGCAGCGTCCGGCAAGGAAAAGATTTACTACGGACTTAATGGCGTCTGCAATTTCCACTGTTATTGCTGTTGCATTTCCGCTCATTGCGTCGAGTAAATGTTGAGGTCGCAGACCATCACGTCCACACCCTGTACCTCTTGGGAACGATTTGATGCTAGATATGACATCTTCATTAGTAAACTTGCGCGCTGCATTACCGTCTGAGAGGTGTGTAACTACTTGCGATGCTTGCGGGTGCTTTGCGATGAGTTTCAGTCGGGTGTCACGATTGTTCGGGGCTACACCGGATGAGCTCATCACTTTGATAGCATCCCCAAATCTTCCATCGGCTACCTTGGCTTTGCAACGATCCACATTTTGCTCAATAGTCGACTTCTTTGACGGGGGTGGGTGAGCAGCAGCTAAAACCTGTTCTACTAATGTAAAAACACCTCCTGGCTGGCCCCATAAAGCAATATTCTTTGTCGTTATAGCTGTCTGAAGGCAATGCCTAGCATAAGATCTTTTCTCTAAACGGTTTGTTGGTCTGAATACTTGCAGTATACACGCTGGGAGTATCAACAATTTAACCCATGCTTCCATTGATGTCGGCTCTGCACTGACTGTAAGTGAGGCGCCTCTGAGAGTCATAGCGAAGTCTAGTTTACATGACTTTGGGATGCTCTTGAGGGTTGCGATGTTTGCAAGAAAAACACAATCTAATAGCAGTTCATCTAAAACTATAGGGATATCGAGTGAGTGTTCGTCTGCTTTTTTTTTGAGCGAAGACTATATATTACGAAATGTGATCTACAATGTTATGTACATACTGGGCCTAAGGCGCCCTAAATGTCTAGCCCATTAAAACTATTCTTAAATCCAGGAAACTCATCATAATCACCAACACACCAACTGGCTGGTAAAAAGATCTTATAAGTACCAAAAGGCCCCTCCATCTCCTCCTTACATACATTAGATAATTTGTTCACGTCAACGCTCTTACTAGCACCCTCCACGCGCCCAGGCCTTTCGACCTGTGAAATTGGTTGTAAAAAAAAGGCGGCTTCCGAAGAAGTAGAAGGTAGTTCCGCAAGGGAACTTTGTGTTTTGGGCAGTGTCATCTGTTCTAAATTATTTACGTATATACGGACTTGATCCAGTACGTCCCTAGCAGTACGGTTCATATCTTTTATAGCAGTTTTGGTTCCTGTACAGTGTGGCATTATGAATTTGAAAAGACGTCCCATAGTCCAATCAAAGGAATACAGTTAGTTCATCACGTCGTCCATTCTTGAGATCTTTCGAAGCTATAGTTACAAGGTGTCCTATGGTCTTGAGAACGTCTATGGCAGGTTCTGCTGATCCTGATTGTTGATCTAAAATCAGATCACGGCACTTTACAATATAGTTCCACCTATCCAACCTAGATCTATCTTCGGAAAGTATCCTAA
>NW_022158482.1:0-3779 GCF_006535985.1 Synchytrium microbalum | reverse complement strand
GCGGACTCATGAGCAGGTCCGCGAGGTCCGCGGACTTTTGCTTATATGTCATGAAATAGACGCAAAGAAACAACAACCACCTAGGATCAGGCCATTTTGTTGGTTTTATTTGAGATTAAGATGACAAAACATTTATTTCGCGACTTCTACTCCAACTCTATCAACTCCTGCTCCACCTCATAATCAATAAACTCTTCATTTACGTCTTCTGTATCATCATCCCCAATTAAACTGGTCAACAAATCGTCATTGGACCACCAGTTTCGTAGGCAGAGTACATTCCGGATTGTATGTTCTTTTAAATTCGAGCGTTTTACCGATATCAAATCCGAACCACCCGAGAATGCGCGTTCCGATGGTGTTGACGTAGCTATGAGAGTCAATTAGAAACCGAAATATCGGTCATTAGGTGCATTCGCAAAACTGTTACCTGGTACAGCCATAACATCTCTTGCAATTCTAGCAAGAGTTGGATATCGGAGTTGATTGTCCTAAAAGCGAAAGTGGAAGTTGCGACGTGTTCTCAGATAAAATTCTCGACCATCTTTACCTTCCACCAGCTTAGTACCTCCTGCTGATACAATTGGGGATTTTCCTTCATACCGGGTATTTTGGGGGCCTTGGGAGCAGCAAGGTATACCTCCACTTCGTTTTGGTCAGGGAGGATCGTTTCTTCATCTTCATCCGAGCTCCATCCTCCCAAAGCTTGAGCGAGCTCTCTGCCGATATCGCTGGCAGATTGACTGGAGGTTGTGCGATCTAGTGGTTTCTTGGTGTTGGGAGGCGTGGCGGTTGCCTTGTAACCATTGTACATTTCAGAGAGTGACTTCTTCATCTGAGTCAGATGAATTTGAGCCCATTCTGCTCTAATGGCCCATTGTAACTTCGAAAAAGGATCCAACACTAAAGTAAAAATGAGTATACTGGTATGTTGCCGGATGACCAATTCGAATTCTGGAACTTACCGAGCACAATATAATAGATGTGCACAGACGTCCGCTTGTAGTATTCTAACATTTTGTCGTGTCCCTGTTTGATGGCATCTTGCTTCCACTTGTTATTGCCCCGCTCCAAATCCTCCGATATTGTCCTCCACGCATCCAGAAGACGATTAAGACCAATGACACTGAATGGCAATGTAGGGTATTTTGAGGCAGAGCAAACTCTTGTCCAAACTTCAAATGGTCTGAGTACCCCCAACAACCATTCCAACAGCACTTTGTCCTCGTCCAGGAGCAAAAGCGGGCCATACTCGGCCTCTTTTTCAAACCATTGTTTTAAAAAGGGATTGAAGACCTAAGGCATATGCAGGCGATTAGAGGATGTTCGGACTTTATTCCTTCCTTTTTTGTGCAATTGTATACTTTGAAAAACTTTTGAGCCCGTTCAAGCATAAAAAAAGTTGAGTTCCAACGAGTTGTACAGTCCAAAATAGGTGCAAGTGGATCCATTTTCTGCTTATTGCTTATTTTACTGAAGCTGGCAAAAGCTTGTGGGCTACGCCGAATGACTTTGGTGATTGATCGAATCTACATGAAAGCAAGATGTGTTTGAAAGAGTTTGCAAAAGAATACCGGGAAATGTACGTACTTTAGCAATCAAAAGTGAAGCTACGTGTGTGTCATCTTCAGCAACTATATTACCCTCCTCCATGACGTTAACATTGTGTTTCAATTCGGCTTTCAGAGATGTTACGAAAGCTTTTACTCCTAATGCTATAACATGACCTGTGCAATACAAGTGGTGTTGCGCTGGGATGAAAGTTGGAATGGCGTTTTGAATTGCAACACACATCGTTTCATTGTTGGAGGCGGCATCTGTGGTTATTGTGTAGAGCTTATCACGTAAGCCAAATGTCTCTAAAGTAGCCAGCAGAGCCTTCGCTAAATTTTCACCGGTATGCGACCCTGCCAGATGCACAAAGTCCAAAATACCCTCCTTGACTTTGAATTGCTTATCAACCAAATGAAACGTAATGCCTAAAAAAGCCTTTCGATTTTTGGACGTCCAAGCATCACACGTTAACGACACTTTTCCATCAAACGTCTAAAACGGTTGCAGAGTATAAGCGATTTGGTTTTCGTTGTACACAGCCTTTTATACTACCTTAAAATACTCTTTTAAATTGTCTCTCTCAGATGCAAAGGAAGTTGAAATCCAGCTTTTGAATACAAAATGGGTGAGCAAGAAAGGCAGCATGTGGTGTATTCTATAGTTAGACTTACTTTGCTACAGTACGGCCCGTCACAAGTGTAACGGATGGTCTGAGTAGTTGCACGTAGTTCCGAAAGTCCTCTGATTCGACAATTCGGAAAGACAGGTTATTTTTAACAATGAGCTTCAATAATAGTTCGCGATTAGCGGCGTCTGTAAATTTTTGATATTTGGCTCGATGGAGAGCGTCGACAATCGAAGGTTGGCTGATTGATGCTGGAACAATGGGGGTGGACTCTCGACCCAGTTTCCTTAGGAGCTCATCATGCTGGGTCTTATGGGCACTTTTCAGATGTCGACGCAACGATGTTGTCACCGATCCTTCAGCTTTGCGTATAGTACGAGATAGCTATGACAGTACCAACGTGTCCTAAGCTCAAAAACAACAGTAAAAACAATAAACAGATCTGGCCATACCCCAGTGCACCAAGAACATCGGACGTGTTTGGGCTTGTTTCCAGCGGGATGTTCGGCAAGTTTGTCTCCTAAAACGAGGAGTAAAGTGTTGGAACAAACATGCACAGACTGGGAGAAACCAGAAGCAGAAACCAACCATTTTTTGTGCAAGGATAAAAAACACCCCATACATCTGCAGCAGCGTCTTTCTTCTTTGTTTGCACCGTGACGTCTCCCTGCTGGTCATTTTCTTCTGCCTCTCCCAGCGCGTCCTCTTGTTCTTCTGCATTAGATCGGATTCGACGTTTTGTCGTTGGATTGCCACGTTTAGAGCGTTTTGTGGGCCGACTTGGCGACAAGCTACCTGCTGGGCTATTGTCTTCACTTTCGTTATCTCTGTTGGTTGCGTCGTCGTCACGGGCATCATCATCGGCTGGTCCGTCGTGTTCTGGTGACTGACATCCTTGTGATGAACGAATTGGACTCTCAGATCTACCAGACTGACTTCGAGTACGCTTTTGAGAAGTGGAAGCACCACGTCGTGCGTTCGAGGCAGGTGACGTCAAGTTCGACGAGCTAGCCGCAGATGATGATGGAGCAACAGCTTTGGCACTTCTGGGAGTTTTTTGGTAGGTAGCGGGGTCCTGTATCATAGACTCAATGACTTTTGCTGTCTGAGTACGTTGTCGACGGGGAGTAGTAGCAGAAATTCGAATTGCTCCTTCACTGGATTGCACGTCAGGCATTGGTACATCCTCGTTCGACCTCATCTCCTAACAATTCTGTATGAGCAACAGCGGACGTCAACCTTTCATAAGCGGAGCTTACCGTTCTGGGTACTATCCAGTGTTTGACTTTTACGAAAAACGAGTTCATAGGGGGAAATGCGTGTGTTTGTGATATTTATTTCTTTAGTAGGTAACACCAGACATTTTTCCACAAAAATTACGACGTAGAACAATGTAAACTTGCGTATTTCTTCATTTTTAGGCCGTTTATGACCCCTAATCTTTACTCATATAAGTCCGCGGACTCAGCGGACTCGACCTGGCAAAGAAGTCCGGTCGAGTCCGGGTCCGGTCCACTCGCATTTTTCACAAGTCCGGTCCGTGGAAACGGACCGGACTCACGGACCCAGCGGACCTAGGTCGCGTCCGTTTCAAACACTA
>NW_022158481.1:0-3910 GCF_006535985.1 Synchytrium microbalum | reverse complement strand
CGAGAGTGCTCGTAACGATCCGTTACGTGTAGTTGCTACATGGGCATTCCAGCTGGCATCGTATGATCCCGATATGAGACAGGAATTAAAGGATTTATACAGAGCTGAACCTAACTTTTTAATCAATATGCCATCGATTGGGCTGCAATTGGAACAGCTTATAGTTAGACCACTATGCAAATACCGTGGTGATAAGGCCGTTATATTGCTGGACGCACTGGACGAATGTGCAGTAGAAGATATCAAGCTACGAAGTGAGTTTCTAGAAACTCTTGGCAGAACATTTGCTAGGCTCCCCACGAATATCTCGATATTTGTGACCAGTCGCCCTTTGCAGCATCTTCGAAAGCAGCTATCGAACTATACACCACGAATGATGACACTAGAAGCCACCGAAAACTTGAATGATATAAAGCTCTACGCACGGTACCGAGTGAACCGTCTACGCCCCTTTTTGGGGTCAGACCCAAGCATCGACACTCTAGCCGATAAACTATCTACCATGGCACACGGCCTATTCGTATGGTTGTATCTGGCCTGCGACACAATAGATAAATCTGACGATCCAGTCGAAACCGTTGCCGAACTGGAAGAGCGAACTCTCGGAAATGATGAAGATCGTATGGACGCTATATATACTAGAGCTTTGGTGTCTAGCTACAAAGGAGCTCCAGAGTCATCAATCCCATCGTACACCAAACAAGTAGGAGCACTTGTAGCACTTCGAACAGCAATGTCGGTCGAGGGACTATCAGCTTTATTAGGCCTCTCATCTACGTCAGTCAAAGTAAACTTGTCTCGTCTAGAATCGCTTCTTGTAATGTCAAAGTCATCAGTACAGCTAATGCACAAGTCGGTGGCTGATTTCATCACTTCGAAAGACCGCTGTGCTAGAGATGCCTCGCCGTTTTATATCGATAAACAGAAAGCAGAATCTTACCTTTCCAGAATGTGTTTGCTTGCCCTACCATCCAGCCTGAGTCATGACAGTGTTCAAAAGCAGATTGAACGACTACGAGGCATTGCACCATTAGGTAGTCCCACGCACATTACCTATGCTTGCTCTCATTGGGCAGATCATCTAGATTCCGTTGAAGAGCTAGACGAGGAGCTGAATCAGACCCTGCTACAGGCGCTCCAAATCTATGGTCGGGGAATGCTGATAGTAACCGTATTAAAAAATCGCCCATGTGCTTTAACTCATATATTGAAAGTCGGTGGAGGATCGACTTTATTGAAAGCTGCCGAGGATGTAAAGTTCTTCCAAAGCCACATTTTGGAGGAAGCTGTCACCTCCAACCATGCAGATATCTGTGAAGCTCTGTTGAAATATGGTGGTGCTGACGTAGATTGTCCCATCTATGGCGGGACAATGACATCCGAGGACAGTAAAGGGTTCACCCCTCTGCGGATTTGTATCCTCAGCACCCTCATTGAGTCGCTGAAAGTCATTTTACGTCACGGAGCCGACATGGATAATGAACCGTATCTTGAACTATTTTCAACAGGAGCAGTGGTGAACGAGATGATGATTGAACGTCTTCGTCGCAGAGTGGAATTGGAAGAATCTAATATGGTAAATTCCCGTTTCTTCCTACGCAAACCGACACAGTTTAAACCATTGAACTCACCTAGGATGATATGATGAATGCCGCAAGGCTAGGTGATGTCGGACGGCTGAAACAATTGCTAGAAATTAATCCGTTAATGGATATCAACCGACAGTACAAAGACTGTGGCAACAAGACCCTGTTAGTCGTAGCATCTCAGTAGGGGTCTCTAGATGCCGTTGGTGCCTTGCTGGAACATGGAGCAAACCCCAATATAACCGACAACCGAAACCTCAGTCCACTTCACCATGCTTGCTCGTTCGGTTCCTTGGATATCGTCAAGGCCTTAATGACTGCTGGATCTTTATTAGACGGCGAAGGTCTCGACAATAGGGACAGTATCTTGAACAATAAGTTTTACAGACCCATTGACGTGGCCTGTGAGCAGGCTCACATAGACATAGTTAGTTGGTTGCTCGATAATGGAGTCAGCCCGTCTGCGCTCGCCGATGGAAAAGTCCATCCTCTGTTTTATGCAGCGGTGGGAGGATCTGTGGAGATCATTCAGTTACTGTTATCAAAGGGGGTAGACGTCAACTATCAAAGTAAATACCTGGGCACCGCAATATATGGCGCTGCTTTGACTGGAGCCGAGAACAGTGCCGCATATCTTCTCAGTGTCGGCGCCGACTCTGAACTTGGCTTGGATGCAGAGCATGTGGAAATGGAGAACATTCGAATGACAAAATTCTCCCCGTTGAATATAGCCATGTCTAGAAGTTATTCAGATATAGTTGCCATGCTGCTTCCCCGATCTCGTGCCATCGACAAGAGCGTGGAACTGAAGTTGAATTATATGGGTATATGGATTTCAGTCTTTACGACACCATTGGTCTTAGGAGCTATAAACGACAACCCAAAATTAGTACAGATTATGCTAGACTATGGAGAAGACCTTGAAAGACAAATGCCAGTTGCAGTGATCGAGCAGATGTCTGGGTCGACAGCACTGCTATATGCTGCAGCTTATGGGCGAATTAACATAGCCAGGATGTTACTAGATGCAGGTGCCGACATCAAAGCTGTTTCCGCTATAAGGAGAACTTGCTTGCATATTGTAGCGTCCAAACCTCTAGGAGACCGAAATAAGTCTGATATGGTACGCCTCTTACGGTTTTATCAAGCTGGCCTCGACGATGTGGATCTAGATGGATGTACCGCACTGTATCTTGCCGTCACCGCCAAGGGTATACAGACGGTAGAAACGTTGCTAGAGCTAGGAGCTAATGTGAATATAGCCGATAATTTGGGCAATACTCCTTTGCATGAAGCAGTTAAACGGAATGCTGGCAACATGGTCACTGTATTGGTTAATGGAGGTGCAGATAAAACTAAGGAGAATCTGGAAGGAATGACGCCTCTAAAGTTTGCTCAGAAGCAAGGATACAACAATCTTGTGCAGCTGTTGAAGTGATGTCGGGGTCAAGCTGAGTAGTAGTGTTGCTAAAGAAATATAATCGTAACATGTAGTTTAGGGGTTTATAAACGAAGTCTATTCGTCTCCCCTTAAACGCAGCCTCGTTTTTTGAGCTCATGCGGTTTCTGACACATCGAATTGAAAGACATCTGAGTCTTTTGGTGATTTATCGCATCCGGGAAGTCTGCTCTCATCCAAAACTTCGATAACGAATGATGACGCAAATGAAGATTTTTCAGCAGGTACACTGATTGTGGGCTCAGGGCTTCTTCAATCTTGTTCAGAAAGGAATGGATCACTCTTCTGTATCTACTTCAAAACTCTTCTGCTCCATCAGAGTGTGCCTGAGCCTCATTTTGTGTTCATTCACACTCTAATTCGCACATTGGCGGAAATAATATAGCAGAGACTGCCAACCATTTCATCCATACTCCATGAGCACAACTTACTGCTTACTATGCATACGTTGAAGAGCAAGATCAGTGTCATTTTCAGACTCCATCGTCATGAACCAGCAAAGGCAACCACCCCAGACCTTCCGGTAAGAATAGTAAGAACAGCATGCTGCAAGTAGACGCTTGTCGAATTTCTCAATGCTAATACGAGTCTCCCTTTAGTTTACTACCAGCATCGTTGTTGAAGGAGATCATCCACACGTCATCACGAGTACCAGTACTTCGCCACCACTGCAGGGCAGTGCATTAGGATCACCATCATCTCCTGTCGCTACGGTGGTGAATGTAGTAATTAATAATGTGATGTTTCCAATGCCAGTCGCAGCTGAAGCACCAGCTGAACCGGTACGGGTAACATTTTGTATTTTCTTGTAGTGGAAGGACAATCCTAACGAACCCATCCACCTAGCCCTCGTACCAGGCCGGAC
>NW_022158480.1:0-3911 GCF_006535985.1 Synchytrium microbalum | reverse complement strand
TGTCAGCAGTATGCACGACAGAGAACCGTTGTTTGGAGAAGCTGCCATTCTAGATGGCACCGATGTAGATCATGTAGAATCCCTGCTAGGTGCTGCATCTCGTGGAAAAGGAGCTAACTCGGACTCAGGAGTAAGCATAAGTGCTATTGGCTAAACTTTGACGACAGTATTTAAAAGTCTAATAACTAGTGCGGCAACCACTTTACCGCGAGTGGTCAGAATAAGTCTTCAAGCGTTTTTGCTGGAAAACTTGCTACGGCTCTGTTTGCCGTAGTTTGCGGACACGGGATCCCTTTGAAGGCCGTATTTATTAAACGTGGCGGGGAGAAGTAAAAGCACTCTAATGGCTCTCACATGAGTTCGCACTCACCATGACCTTACCTAGGTATTCTTGGATGGGAACTTTGCTGGTTTTGCACTTTGCAAAGGTTGCCGCATTTAAAGTAAACGAAAAAGCCAAATCCCTGGCCTCTTTGGTCACTAAAGGTTCACCACAAGTGAGACTTTTGTTTGCATATGATGTGAACTGTCGTTTTGAGACCTACATTACGGTAACGTCATCAGCTATCACACACCTGCTGGCGCGGAAGCTAACATGCAATTATCTACAGAAAAGACTGCCAAATCTGTTACCAATAATCAAGTCCTTCATCATTCCAATATTGCATGTCTACGCACACAAAATAGTGTGCTTTGATAAGTATAACCCAAGATCTTGTGCTGGAGCTGGCCTGTTGGGGTTTGAGGAAACAGAAAGATTTTGGTCCTCATTAACGGATCTGGTACCACTGATACGGCATGTAAGTTCAGGTGCTAAAGTACCCGTTTAAGAAAAGCGATTACATTGGTGCCTATGGAGACCTAGTTTGATCGTCTCTAGATGGCTCTGTCACGAGCCATTGACTTCTTGACACATTACTGGAAAGGGTCGAATTGGAGAATAATCTGTGGCTCAGGTGAAGAACATTGAACATTATGTGCCTCATTTTCTACAATTGACGCTCCGTTATGTAGTACTTGCCGCCGCCAAACAATCTAAACGAGCTCTATCTTTGATTCAGAGCTCACAGGATGCTTTGACAGAGCTTTGTCTAAAATATCCACTTATCGAGCTAAATGACATCATCAAGGCTCATCATGGACTGATTTGGCATATGCGTGGTATGTGGACCATAAAAGCCAAAACCTACCCTAACTCATTGCATATTTATTTTCTTTACAAGGAGAAGCAGAGAGTTATACAACAGAAGAGCGATATTTTGAACTGCTCACGACTTCAGAGGATCAAGATGCGCGTCTGAGGTCTACCGAGATCGCAGACGATTTGGCAAACGGCAGTGACATCGAAGAGGAGCGTGAGTTTTTAAGGTGGATTGACAAAGTGGCCAAGTTTGAAGAGACAGATGAAGCTCAAGCATGCGGTTGCAACAGAGTAAGGCTGTTCAAGTAGTGAAACGTACTGTCTAAAAGGAAAGTACTGACCATAATCTGGTGACGACCTTTTCCTAGAAAAAAGCAGAATGGCACTCGGACGGTGAGGCTTATATTCGACATGGCATTGCCTTTTATCAGAAGTCAATAGTCTCGTCACGTAATACCATTCGGGTATTATATTATGATAAACTATCTATTTATGCTAGAAAAGACAAAAAAGGTAATTTTTTGTTACATTTACATATGGATTGCTTAATTGAAGTATTACATCTAGGAACTGGGACCTCTTCTGCCATCAACCTTCAAAAAGCGGCAAACAAAGTCGGAGGTACACTTGTAAGTAAAGCTTTATTTAGCAATATGTGACAGGAGTTCCTAACACTCAGTGTTAGGTCAAAGAATTGCAAGCTTACAATAAACTAGTCAATCTGTTGCGTCTTATTTCTACGGGAAGTATCTTGTATCCGGTAGTGAAGGCGTCCCGTGACTTGAAAAAGAGTGATCATGGAGTAAGGAAGTCTACGATTTACCTACATGATGAGTAATTGCGCAAGCTAATCGTTTGTATTTAGTTCTGGACATGTCAGGGAGAGCAGCGAGTTGCTGATGTATTACTCTCCGACTTGACTTTATGGGAGGATACGGAAAAAATGTTGGCAAGAGCAAGGGAGGAGCTAAAATGGAGTTATAAAACGCTTTGCAACGTGAAGGTCTACGCCCATGAAAATATGAGCAAGTTGGAGAATCTCTTAACAGAAACTAAAGTAGATGGGTATTTTAGTAGTAAAGATAGTATGGCTCGAGTAAACACTTGCCGCAAACGTTTAAAACGACTCCAAGTGCTGGCTCTAGAGTGTCAAAATCATGAGGAATGTATCGTTACAGCCTATAGTACAGAATTTAATGTATGAAGATAAACTCAATTAGGTTGTTGATATTTAAATCGCGGTATTCCCGGCACAGTTGGCACATTTAAGGAGCAATACCACATGATCGCAATGAACAAAGTTTTGAAACGCCAAAGCTACAATAAGATATGTCACTGTCTCCTATAGTCCATATTCAAAAATTGCAAAGTTGCTCCTTCTTTCCTTGAGCAGCCGATAAGCAGAGTGCTCAGTAGGCCGCTGAGAGTGAAGGTGGCTCAAAAATCAGCTTTTTGGTCTTCATGAACGTAGAATCAGGCTTCAAGGTTACCAACCGGTAGCGCAGGCGCGGCGCAAATCGACAATATTTTTTGAGAGTTTCAGGCAGCGAAATGGCACCAAAAAGCCTTATAAAGGAGTAAAGCCACCTGATAGCAGCCACGACAGCTTCAACAAGCTAGAGTAAAAAAATCTTTAAGGGTTCTAATTGGCTGTCTTAACTTTACCAAGTTGCTCCTCCTTTGCTCGAGCAGGCATTAAACAGATCATTCAGGAGTAGGCTGCTAGAACAAACGCTGATGGACTGCAATTAGTTCTCGACTACCACACAAGCTCAGTATTATCATGCTGTAGTGCAAGTACTACCCAAGTCTACAATGTTTTAAATTTGGCCTATTGAAGGCTGCAAAATGACACCGAAAAGCTAGATCCGCGAACAAAACCACTTCGAGGCGATCTACGTAACCTTCTTAAGGTGCCGGACCTATTTGCGTCCGTTCTGATTTTGCATATTTAAACTTTCACAGGTCGCTCTTTCTTTAGTCGAGTCACTTGGAAGCACGGTTCTGAGTAGAGGGTTCAGAGTAGGCCTTTGATTTCACGGAGATAGCTTCGAGAAGTGTCTTTAGTCCTCTGAAGCGTAGAAGCTTCAAGTTGAGCAGTGAGTGCTGCGGGCGCTGCCCAACTCGACAAAATAGCTTTAAAAAGGCAAATAAACCAGCCCTATCACATCAAAGCCACTGTAGTAGCGCACTCAAGCTACCACACTAATAGACAAGGGTTCTGATCTTTGAAAGTCAAACTGTGGGAAGTTGCTCTTGCTCTGCTCGAGCACCCATTGAGCAAAGTTCTCGGTTGGGTGGTAAAAGCTACAAATAGGCTTGGATGGTCCAATTAACGTCAACAGACTGAAACATGTGGTACTGGGACGAACAGTGCGTCCCAAATTTCCTGATTTTGAGTGTTGATTCGAGTGACCATCAGCATTATCAAAACGTCTGATTCAGGGATAACAATACACGATCGACATGAGATGAGTAATTTCAAACCAGTGCCGTAGTCCACGCTGGCTCTGATGTCAAAAGAACCTGCATCCCGCAACCTGCTCCTCAGTTGCTCACGATTTTCTGGAGAAGGACCTTCCTGGGATTTGAATAGAATGGATTCCGTGCTAAAACCATTGATAGATTCGAAAAAGACTATAATCGTTCTTTAGAAGTCACTAAAAGCCGATCAAAACAGTGTTTTTCAATTGCTCCGGTTGGCGAGCAATTCGAATTATTGCGAGCATTCACGAAGTTTGGGTGATCCTATACAGTATCCAGATTAGCG
>NW_022158479.1:0-4073 GCF_006535985.1 Synchytrium microbalum | reverse complement strand
CGTCATAATTTGATGTTGGGTAGAGCGACCCAAACGAGTCCAAGAACTAGAGAGAGAGAGAGAGAGAGAGAGCCAGCGATAATCCAAGCTGTTTCCAATGGAGTGCTGCATTCGTTCAATGAGCTGAGATAGGAGAATGAAGTGGTTAGCAAATCGTTCAAAACGGAAACGGGCCAAATAACTTTTAAACCTACCTGTAAGGCCTCTGCGTGACTAGGAATGCCAATTATGAAGACTGCTCAGACATGTAGACCACCTCTTCTCCTTGTTAAGCACCCCGTGCCTCGTTGATCGTATGCACCAAAGTACAGGAATTTGGTGAAGGCGGATGGACGGATGGAGGAGTCATGATTCGACCGGGATTTGACGCGTGCTTTTGCACACAAGGGATTTGACGCGTGCTTTTGCACACAAGGACACTAGGACAGTCAAAACGTTGAGTAGTTGAACAGATCAGAGATCACACCGGACTTCATGGCGGTTTACAAGTTTATAAGCGTGTATTTTGTGATAGATTTTACAAACATATAGTACGACAAAGTTACAAACCCTCAATCCTCTCAGCTTCTCTTCATCCCTTAACCATTCCATCCCAACATCTTGCAAATCTTTTATCTTTATACCGAAACAAGCTCTAAACACGCAGCCAACAAGTCCTCAGCACTTCATAATCTTCATATCCAGCTCCCATACCATAGTCATCATTCAAGCGAAGCCATCTAGAACCAATAATAACATGATTTAGCATGTAAGAAAACGCGAACTGCACCAAATACGATTCAGACTCACGTTCAGAGTAGTGAAGGCCATATCGATGTCTAATATCTCCTGACCAGGCTCATATGGTACGGCTTGTAGTGTTGTTGAGAGGGTGATGGGATTACCGGAAGAGCTTATGTTTACCAAACGGGTTGCAGTGAATAGAGTAGTGAAAGTAGAACCTAGAATATCTTCGAGTACGAACCGAATGGTCACATCAGAAGCGTACTTGTATACCATTGAGTGACCATCGGGGAAGATCTTGGATACGAGGCGGACATCTACTTCCTGTTGGTGTGCTTCGGGCGTAACCACCGCAATACGACGTGACTGTACCATAACCTCGTCAAAATTTTCTTTTGATGTGTCTAGTTTTGAGAAAATGCATGAGACTTTTCTGTTGGAATGTGGTTGATATAGTCGCAAAAATTCTAGACACTGACTTACTGATGACCTTGCAAAGCTTCAAACACATGTTCACGGCTGTCACAACATCAAAATCAGATACCGTCATACATATGTGTGCGCCGGTATTCCGTAGCATGTTTTTGACGTTGAGCAGTACCACGCCGACCTCATTCTGATGGATGCCGCGACCAAAGGGCAATGCACTAAGAAGTGAGAAGGATTGCTTTAGTATTGACCTTGAAAACGATTCTGCTGGTTTAGATCATAAGGTATGGCGTGGCTCACTCGACATTCTTGATTGCAAACTTGAGCATTTCTTGAAGATCAAAGGCCCTGAAATCAATAGCAGCCAATTGTAATTCAAGCAGTTTCTTTGATGGTCTGGGCCGAGCTTTTACAGTATCGTAGTACGACCAGGACATCTGAAGGGCGATACCATGCAGCTTGTCTAACACATCTTTCGATACCTCAAAGGGAACGTTTCGTAGCGGCTCTATTTGTGTATGATTGGAATGAGAATGAAAAAGATAGGAACAAATGCATTTCTGCACAGTGATAAATGGATGGCTCTTACCAAAGTTGAATGCCTGAGTGGCAAACGGATCAGGTGTTCGGTCAGTGAAGTGGTCGTCTGCTTGACCTGCTCTGCCATCATCATGATTCTGTCCAGCTATAGTATTGACTCCATCACCACCAGTAGTAGCATCACCTTCAGCTGCCATAGTGCCGGCGCGATTACCAGTAGTAGACGTAGTAGTAGGAACAACACCCTGATCTCCCATATTATTGACTCCATCACTGGTAGCGACAGCACCCTGGTCTCCCATATTATTGACTCCATTACCAGCACTAGTAACGACAACACCCTGATTTCCCACATTATAAACTCCATTACCACTATAACTTGAAGTAGCAGCATTCTGAATAGTTTGGTTTGCTGCGGGATTGTCGGTTCCAAAAAACAAGCCAGACGTAGAGATATTGGGAGAGTCGGCAAGCTTATTCAAGTAAATAGGTTTGGATTGTGAATCGGGAGCGGCAGAAGTTTTGCGTTTCTTTTCTGGTCCTGTTTAAAACAAAGCAAATGTTCAGATTTGAATGTGGTAGCGACGCGACCAACTGCAGACGCACACGACCATAAAGAATCGAAACAACGTACTGTGCATTCGACGATGGTACGGAACGACTGCTTTCGTGGTCTGGTTGAGGGTTTGGGCTACTTGCACAGCGTTGGAATCAACGATATTGCCAACAGTCATGTTGTTATTTGGCCTCTGAGCGACGGTGGCAGCGATGGCGGCAGCGGCGGCTATAGCTGCACGCTTCTTGGCTCGTTGCTTGGCATTACCTCCGGGCATCTTACTATCTTACTATGTGAGTTTTAGAACTTGGTTGTGGTTGTGTGTTGGTTTGACGGCGAGTGCAGCTGAACATTATACTAGGTCAGAATTAAACCATTAGAAGAAGCCAATAACACATAATGTATGAATATACGAACAATTTCCCAATAGCGAAAGTGTAGAGACGCGTACAGCCACGTGCAAATTCTTGTAGACGACTTTGCGAGTTTCAAAACATGTCCGAGAGAACCATTGTTGCCAAAAGTTACTACTGCCCCTTAGATCTGGTGACTATTGGGGTGCTTAGACTGCTGCCACCCACGGCTTTTGTATTTAAACAAGCACGTACATTGGTTGATCTTACACCACGGCAAGTCTACCACGCTCCAGATGTAAAATTACACCGTAAAAAGTGACTGATACTACAGACTAGATTCCAGAAACCGTGTCAGGCTCTCCAATGTGCATCTGCATCATGTTTCGAATCACCGTAGGGTGGTCACGAAACCAAGTGCCAAAGTCAACTTTGGCGCAGATACAAATTCAAGTAAAGGCATAGCCAATCCAGCAGTCAACGCAAACGCGTCGAGGTTGTGTTGTTTGATGCTTTGTTTTGTCGGTCGGCAGATGAGGACGAAGAAAAGTGCAAACCAGGCAAGGAAGCATGAAAACTAGCACCTGTACAAGATCAACACTCAAGGATGCTCGAAAAAACAGTCCTTGTGTCGTGAGAGGTACTCCCTCTTCTTCATATTCAGTGTTCGTGGAGCATCGTGATTTGCGTAATCCCCTCCCACAAGTTCTGTCTTTTCCAGAAAAGTATCTTCTTGATAAGATCAAGCGTGTAACTGAATCAATTTATGGCTCTCATACTATAAGAACCTACTCTTCACCATATAAAAGCAAGTGTTTAGAACATATCTGTGCAGAAATTGGCTGCTCCACTGTATTACTGTATTACCTGCAGTCAAGGTCCAGACTGCCTCCATAGTATTGACGACTATGTAAGCAGATTCAATTGAATCATTCCAAGACACGAAATATTTCTATCTAGGTGTTGCTACGAAAGGAGTTTACTGTCAAAATTGTCCAGAAAAGACATGCAGCGGATGCTTACAAAACATAGAGTAGTCGATAGCAGTTCAGTCTCGTACATTCTCTTTGGTATTTTGACGATACTAGCTAGGAGCAGGACGCGTCGAATCATGACTTCTAGTTCCATCGCCATTTTCTTCGTTTCCTCAACTTTCCTCACTTTAAACGTTCAACTTGGTGCATATGCTCAACAAGGCACGGGCGCTTAGTAAAGAGAAGATGCTGTCTACATATCTCAGCAGTGTTGTAATCTTGTTTTCTAGGCTGTCTTTATAGGCTATTCAGGTAGGTTCAAAAGGTATTTGGCCCGTTTCAGTTTTGAACGATTTTCTAACCACTTCATTCTCCTATCTCAGCTCATTGAACGAATGCAGCACTCCATTGGAAACAGCTTGGATTATCGCCGGCTCTCTCTCTCTCTCTAGTTCTTGGACTCGTTTGGGTCGCTTTACCCAACATCAAATTATGACG
>NW_022158478.1:0-4121 GCF_006535985.1 Synchytrium microbalum | reverse complement strand
TATGTAATAATTCTTATTACACGAGGAATACCAGCGCAGTTACTGTCGGATTCGAGAAAACTTTCTGGAAGCGAAAGAAGCCTGACGTGGTCCAAGAACTAAAGAAGCGTTCTTTGATTTCCCGGTAGTGGCTATTAGAGTTTCTTGAGCTTGTCTTGTTGCCAGTTACCCTCTAGATCATAAAAGATTATGTGACTTTCGAATTGGTGTTCAATGTTATTGATTTCACGCGTCGGCGTCCGTTGGAGGCCATTTCTTTAATAAACACTTCATAACACGATTAAAAAGCACGTGAATTTGTACCTCTGTGACCACTATCAGACGCACTCTGTGAGCACTATCAAACGCACCTCTATGCACTCTCCATTCTCGACTTTTCTTATATACCCAGTCACCAACCATGGAATACTATGAGATGGAGTGATGCACGAAGAGACGAGCCTGAAGAACCGCCTATAGCTTCACGCACTCGCTCGAAGATGGGGCATACTATCCGTCCTGCTACTCATAACAAGAGCGGTAAGTTGGCAAATGTTTTGAAGCTGCCATTGGCGGTCAACAAGTCGCATTGGATGATACATTTACTATGAAATCATACTTGATCACAGGTCCAAGTCAAGTAGCTCCGGTATCTAACCCATTACAAACTTATCCTCCTCGTCACGAAATCATCATCAACCACAAGACATTCACACCTTTCAAACCGATAAACTACGCACTCCCACCACCCGACGACGGTGCTCCTCACTTCCTCCTGAGTCGATATCTGGCTGAAAGGCTTTCGGCCCCTAAAGTTACTTCTCCGAGGTTACAACCTGATCGTAATAAACAAGTTATTCCAAAATCTTCACCCACTGATCGTCCTCCGAAGCGTGCTTTCTCGGACAGTAGTGAAAAAGCCATCATCCAACCAGTACCGTCTGCTGTAAACATTCCGTTATTGGCTACATCTCTTGTCGCAGACTTCGGGTGGCTTGCTGCGGGAGAATCAGCTGATGCAACTCGCCTTGCTGAAGCAATCTACTTCATGTAAGCATCGTTTTGACATGTCCTATTTGCATGCAATCTAACTAACATCTTGTTGGTGACCAACGATGTTTCCACTTTTTTCTTACATGCCTTTTCAACGCTTTGTTCAATAGACAAAAGTTCCTACTACGTCGATTCATGGCACAGCTTCTTTACGCTGTTTACCCTAGCCAGCAGACACCCGATGGTAGGCTGGGCCTACAATTCGACCAAGAGCTAGACAAGTAAATTCACAGGGAGCTGCTATCAGTGCAAAAAATTGGTTGGTCTCTCAAGTATGATCCAACTCTGCAACGCTTGGATGTATTGGCTATGCTCAACATTCTCAAAGGATCGGGCACTCAGATGATAGAAAGATTAGGTAATAAATCTGTTGGAAACCGCATTGTGGGGAAGCTACAAATACTCTTAGAAAATCTGAGGTCTGAAAGGCACAATATAGCCCACGAGAATGGTGAAGTGAAAATGGCTGCTGAAATGGTCTATGTATCTAATTCCTTTGACTCTGTAAGATAGTTTATTCTTACAGGCATGGCCTTCTTCGATGAGTCTGCTAGGCCACACTTTGAGCGGGCCGTTGAGCCAGTAAGGAATATTACACAACGCAAAATCGATGAATGGCACTTCTTCTGTTGGACAGCAACAACAACTTGTTCTTCGACGGTGGTCAACTCAGCAGCTGCCGTCTCTGTCAAGGGTAAGCAGCCTTCTATAGAAGATATAGAACCAAAAGGATTAAGAAACGATGATGAGACAATTTGGCGATGCTATGGTTTAAGCCAGGTATTGTTGGTGCCCGTCACGGACCACTGGTGAAGGATTGTCGAAGCAAGGATTGTTTGGTCCCGGGTCGTTTGGTCAAGGATTGCCTGCCATTCCGACTTTATCTGACGCTCCGGCTCGTATGTTTTCTGACGAAATGGAAGGCATGGCCACACACGACGCTGAAGTGTCTGAAGATGCTGCTAAGCTCGACGGCATGTCTGAAGTTTCGGATGACGGAGACATTCCAGATCATCTAGTCAATGACTTGGAGGACGATCCAGAACACCAGTTACATGTTGAAGAGGAAGACGACGTAATATGGACGGATCTTGAAGACGATGCTTAGTTAAGAAATAGGGAAATTAAATGTTTAGGTGCGACTGGTAAGATTATGTAGTGTGTCTGGAAGTAGTTTCGTTTGTTCTTTCTCTATTCCGTAGTAGATAGGTTGTTACAACACATAGACACAATTTGCATTTGTAAACATAAAAATAAAACCGCAATATTTGTAGCAAAATTCTTCCTTGTTATTGGCGACGTTCGTAAGAGCAGGATAACTACATTCCCATCAGGAACAACGAGTCAAACATAACCAACTTCCAAAATACTATATGATGAATGATCTTTTAATTTGCTATTTACATATGAATGAAGGTATAAAGTTTCTACAACAACCAAACGACTCTAGTGTCTACACAAAGCACGACTATTTGAGACGTAGCACTGGCCTTGAAGTCATATCTAGGAAATACCCATCCGAGTGCCATGGCACAGTGTATGAGCTATAAGAAAAATTCATATGAGTTCATGCGTTTCCACACGCTCTGGGCTTTGCGAAGTTTTCACTTACAATGCAATACCACACAGTTGGATTATCAACCCTGTATGATATTGTCATGGCCTCTCCAGTAGGGTATAGTCCTCCAGGTGAAAAGACCAAACCACTGAACTCGTTTTGAAGCAAGGCCTTGTTCGTGGATGCTATTTGTCGAAATAAAGAAGGAGTTCATGAGTGGAGATAGCCAGACTGATAACGGAAAAGAGCAAACTTACTGATCACGCTGACCCAGTGTATCCTATAAGCAATAATACCAAGTCAGTGAATAAGATCATTCATTCAAACCAATATTCAACGAAAATAACTCACCATCGCAAAGCTGATGGTATACTATCCAGATTGGCAAATGATCCGTCAAACATTAGCATCACGACAATAAACAATGGAGCAATGATCGGACATTATTTGGTATCGCAGATCCCAGGAACAATCCCATAGCATTGGTGTTGAAGGCATGGATAAGCAAAATGCACTGATCAAGATTGTTAAAAAAGTCATTGGTTAACCAGACCATTCGGCACTACGTTGAAAATGCATTTGAAAGTTCAAAGTTGCAGTTGAAGCGTTGATCAAAACAGCAAGCACAAGGAGAGGGCTAGAGACAAGAAATGCACGTCTATTTACAACGACGCTGACAGAAATGGCTCTTTACGTGGCAAAAGATGTCAAAATTTATAAATTGTAGGAACTGATGCCAATCTCATCCACGGTTACAATTAGATCGACTTGATGCCAGGGACCTGTGGCCATCGGTTCCTATGATGAAGATCACTAGAAACAATACCGTCTCAACTCGAGCTAAAGGATATACACCAACGGTCATTCGAACATTGAATACAGGCAGAATCCAAGCTGCAAATATTGGAGGCTATCTCAATAAGCTAGGCTACCGACTTATGAAAAACCTAACACCATGACATAAATCCAGTTTATTAAATTCACTAAAGATAGTAATTAGTCGCATCATCAGCCTCCCTCGGGAACGTCAGCTTAATATTGGTTTCCATCATTGGAAATCATCGAATGGCTAACATATGCGAGCTACCGGAAACTAGGGACTGCATCAGTATGCTAAAATATCTTCGTCTTCGAAAAGCCTTCAATAGGCCAGCCTATCATGTGATCAAAAGAGTCAAATACCTTGTGCCGCCAAAACGTGACAAACCTCAACCAGTTCATACACCTATAAAACCTAAGCCAGATAGCAGCATTACCCCGCCTCCAATAATTTTATTGTACGCGCACCTAGGGCGGTCCGTTATGGCCGTGCTCCTAATTGGAGGCTGTTGCTCTTATACTTGTGGGCCAATTCAGAGGCTATAATTTTTGCGAGAGTAATAACGTATATACCCTCATGTAACCTGCTTCTTTTTTCCTCGTTCGGATCCTCTGTTTCTTTGCATCATCACCGTTCTCCATTTTGGTATGCAAGTTGTTGAGAAAGTAGGTGCTTATAGCGGTAGGACGCGTTTT
This sequence comes from Synchytrium microbalum, assembly GCF_006535985.1. NCBI lineage: Eukaryota > Fungi > Chytridiomycota > Chytridiomycetes > Synchytriales > Synchytriaceae > Synchytrium > Synchytrium microbalum. The sequence continues at coordinate 16 of NW_022158478.1, read as the reverse complement.
ATGACTATCCTTTCGT
>NW_022158477.1:0-4249 GCF_006535985.1 Synchytrium microbalum | reverse complement strand
CTTGCTATTAGTTGGTTTTCTTGTAAATAAGCGACGAAAAAAGAGGATTATTCGAAAGACGCCCAATCACATCCACTGCTACCTTACTTTGACTTGCAAGAGACACCATGCAAAAATGAATGATGATTCAGGGTAATCCGACTTCCATTTCTGATCTTGGAAGAAATTCGTCAGTGTATTCGTTGAATCACCATGAGTATACTGTTGTCTGAATTCCTTCTTTTCAATGTTTGGATGATGAGCAAACTAGGGTTTGACATGCATACTGAGAATGTTGACCATGTCTATGACAACTAGCTTCCTCGTATTTGTTGATAGTGATTGTAGTAATTGTGTAGCGAGTTGATGGGTGTAAGCTCCATATTCTAGAGTCCTTGTCGGCGTGATTTCAGTTGAGTTAGTGATTTCAGTTGAGTTTCTGAGACCAAGATCAGGTAGGTGTCCCGTTTTGTCACCTTGTATTGGGAGCATCATCACCAACCAATGAGGGACCAATGAGGGAGCAATGAGGAGACCATCAAGTCTGCATCCGCTTATTAGGCTCGTCTAAGAGTATGTCTAGTAGTCCCCGTATTCTGGAATCCAAAGCTTTCATCACCGTTGAAGCGGGAGCTCCATACATATCTCTAGCATATCTCCATACTGTCCAATGCTTCACTTTGCGTGCAAATTACTTTTTCGTTTTTCGACAGATACTAGTCAAAGGGGGCGTAGGAAATTGGATATATATGATCTAGGTAATGGGGGCATTATCAGAGCTGACTTTCTTGATCCTATACAGCATCCTCATCTTGAATCTGTTGTCATTTAGAGCCGACGAGAACGGATGCAGTTACTACCAAAGAACCAGTTCAAATGGAACCGTGGCGCTGTCAAAGACTCGGTCGTGTTCCTAGATCATGGAACAAGACGCAGAATGTCCTATTTGCCCTCCCCCTGTGCCTCGTGAGAAGACTCGAAAGATGACATCAACGTTGTAAGAATATTCGTCAAACGTGTCGACCATCTCGGAGCTGTCATGATGGGTCATCATTATGCTATGGATCTACTTGTGGTTAGCAGCGCTTCTAGCTATTTATCCATCGCTGTGTCCCGTGAAAATGCAAACCTACTCTAGGTAACAAAAAACCTGTTGCATTTATTAGAGACTCCACTATGGAGCAAGCTACATCTTACGCTCATCAACCTTCAACCGTATTACAATTGATCTCGGCATTCAACGATGTCAGCACAATCTCGGCGTATGGCAGATAACTAGATGGCAAGCGTTTGGAATTTTGAATCGTGCCACGTCAGATTATCCATTCTAGCTACTCCCTGAAGGCATCCTTGCCAGGAACTTGTCAACGAGTGCCTTGTCACGAGAAAGAGCAGTCGAATGTCCTTTAAGTTCTGAATTGATGGGCTTGTGCAAAACATTAGAGCTGACGATTGTTTGCACCAATGGATGCCATTGAAGATTTTCAAATCACTGAGCCTACTTTGCAACGTGTTGTGTCACCGTGGTGGCCCTTGATTTCTGCAACATCTTTTGATTTTCCCTCATCTCTGAAGTTTCTTTGCTAGCTCAACGATAAGGCGAAGACTGCACTAGCAAACGAGAGCTATCCTGCATCGCACTATTAACATGGTAAGTGATCGTAAATGATGGTCGCAATTTGTCGTTGAAAAGAAACTAGTACTTTAAGCCTCAGAGCCTCATTTTTCAACCACCATACAACAGATGGCATCAAGCAAAGGCATCACGGCTGTCTTGGCAATTCTTATCGGCTACTTTGGCATCGTGCATGGGGAAACCTGCTGGAAATCGCCCCATTATGCGCTTTTCTGCAAGGATGGATTCTGTGGTCAACTATCATGTTCCTCCATTGAAGACACATGCCAGGCTTACTGTATGTCCATGGATAAGACAGCTCAGGTAGGGCTCATCTTGAAGATGTCCCCAACATCAAGATATTAAACTCGCTTGCATCTGTAGGTTTCTTGCACAAAGAGCTTGGTGTATCCCACCAACTTCTGGACTATTGATTGTCGCTGCCACCAAACCAGTTTTGGCGAGATTGAGGCCTTCGACTACTCGTTGAATGTTCTCGGTGAACCTATGCCTCTTGAACAAGTCGAATGTGCTACCAGCACAGTAAGGATTGCTTGTACTTTGCGACTAAGCCTACGCACACTAACCATGTTTTATAGATTGCCTCAGTACCTGTGTTGGTTGATGAAGCGCCCGAAATTAAACTGGTTAGACGAAACCCCTTGACTCAAACCGCCGCGTAAGTATCACTTTCGCTACCTCATTCCTCACAACTTGAAAAACTCATTCCGCACAACTAAACAAATTTCCTTTTGATAACTGTAGTCCAGGGTCTACTACCGCAGCTCCTACTGCTACTGCCACTGCCACTGCATGTCCTCCCATTCTGAACTACTTTGGCGTGGATTACAATCCTGGTCAAACCAATCAACTCGGCTGGACGTGGACTTGCAGCGGGTAAGGGTTTTGACGAATATTGTTTGCGTTTGGAATTCGGACTCAATCTTGTTGCGTTTACTATTAGCTGGAGTTGTCCTGCTCCATCTTGTGCAGTTCCCACTGGACAGGCAAGTCAAACAAAACGTTTCTTTTTCGACTTAATATATGTGTTTCTAACCAGTCCTTACTTTCATATAGTACGCAGGGTGGTGTACTGGAAATGGAGACACTGGCAAACTCGCTGGTTCCATTTGCTCGAATGGAAGCTTTGCCTCGATCGAGGCTTGTCCCGCCCCAGGAATACTTTACTTTGGAGTTTGTTACGGAATTGGAAGTATCAATCAGCTTGGCTGGACTTGGACCTTTGGTGGTTGGAGTTGCCCAGCTCCCTCCTGTGCTGTACCTTCAGGACAAGTGAGTGATTGAAACTTTAGCTTCCGGCCTGCCGATCCTAATCAGATCGTTTATAGTACTCTGGATGGTGCACCAGTAACGGAGACACGGGCAAATTGGTAGGCATGAAGAGAATTTATTCTCTCTTTTTTGTAAAGATTTGCATTGAAGCCCAAAACCTTTCAAAATATAGGCACCCCTTACTTGCATAAACGGTACCTTTGTGGACACCACTTGTCCAGCTCCCAATGTCAGATACTTTGGTGTATGCTACTCTATCAATCAAGTCAACAACCTAGGATGGACCTGGACATCAGGTGGATGGGTTTGCCCTGCTCCCAAATGTGCAGTATCTAGTGGTCAATACTATGGATGGTGTGCCCCCGAAGGAGATTCTTCTAAGGTTGCAGGTCAGACTTGCACCAGCGGTGCATTTGTCTGAGGACTCAAGAATCGATGGGCGTGAGAGGATCAATGGAAATCTCTCTCCAAGGACATCTAGTAATGAAACCCTGCAAGCTTTAATCAACATAATAAGGAACATAAAGGATGTAGTTGTTAACCCCCTCACAATTGAAATCATAATATGTGTTAACTCAATAATGCCAGTTTATCAAACTTTAGCAGATTTGGCAGGCGTTAGGACCTCTGCGACACGTGAGCTAATCACTGTAATAACTGCTGCAGCCAATATCCTTAATTATGGTGTCCGTGAAAACGACACGCGTCTGTAGTTGCAGATCAAGTCCATCTTTGTAATTGTGTGGGTGTTTATTCAGAAAAGCACTACAATAGCAAAACTATAATCTAAAACGCGTCGCCACGCCTCTATAGGTCCAAAGCAATAAATCTGTAAACTGCTTTATTCCATATCTGCATGACCCTGAACGCAAATTCAATTCTTTCCACGAACAACCCATTTGTATTCCTGAGAGCAAGGACAAATTTGGCAGCCGTACAGGGGCATGTTGGATTACGAGTCGATTAGAATCCAAGTGGGTTTGCTGTTGTTTGCAATGGTTGGGACTTTGTTCTTATTGTCAGAGGTGACTAAATTCAACTGGAGTTCATCTGTTTACATGAGCTCAACACTGAATTTCATGGTTTCTGCAGAAATTCATTGTGGATCATGACTTTGAGCTAGCCTCAAGAAGAAACCTCAGAATCTAACTTGGATCTTGTTTCAATTTAGAACTGAGACCTTTACCACCCAAACCACCTGCTCAAATGAAACCGCGCTGACTTTTAAAGGACTCCACTATATTCCTGGATCATGGAAGAATACGTTAAAGGGGGCCTTTAACGTATTCTTCCATGATCCAGGAATATAGTGGAGTCCTTTAAAAGTCAGCGCGGTTTCATTTGAGCAGGTGGTTTGGGTGG
>NW_022158476.1:3575-4272 GCF_006535985.1 Synchytrium microbalum | reverse complement strand
CTGGACTGGTGACAACTATGAACCATGGCACAGAATCCTAAACGACTTCTTGGCAAGCTTGGATCTACTCCAATATACGGAACGGACTGCCGAACAGGATCCACAGCTCGACCCAATGGTTGTACATCCTGCCTATGTAATGCCTAGGAACAATCACCGACTAGCTCGAAGTCAAGCTCTCTTTATTATCAAACGACACCTTGGTCAAGAACTGCAAAGCATCTACAGCTCCATTATGGATCCATTCACTCTCTGGACGGCCATCAACACACACTTCCAGACAATGACTGAAAATACTAGACCAGTAGTATTGGACAAATGGGAAAAGCTTAAATTCTCGGCCTCAAACAATGTCATGCTATATGCTAAAGCAACTCTGGAAACTGTGGAGAAACTAAAGAAACTTGGTGACGTACCCCATCTCTATACGGATAAGGCTCTGATCAAGAAGCTCTTCGATGGAATGCCCAACAACCCGCAAGCTATGGCCTTCCGCTTAAAATATGAAACACCAGGTGCTACATTCCTCAACGTCGTCAACTCACTCTATTTGTATGAACAAATGCAACTCGTCAAAGGATTCGACATCTTTGGGAATACTATAGCAACCACCAAAACCACACCTTCAGCATCTTCCACAAATGGTACCTCTACGACATTCTACGCCAATGACAGGAACGGACGCTTTAAATCTGGA
>NW_022158476.1:0-3351 GCF_006535985.1 Synchytrium microbalum | reverse complement strand
TCTCTTGAGGCTCAGAATGAAACAGCGTGATTGTAAATCACAGCATTGATTGGTTCCGCAGAGGAACGGTGAGTGAACGTCACAAGTCTGCACCCTTCACATAGTAGATGGAAGGGAGAAGCTCAGGGAGACCTGACGCTTCACTTTAGTCTTCTTTTTATAAAGCTAAAGATAGACGCACGTCTTGTTTTGAGGTTCATTAGCGGTTTTAGCGTGCTTTTCGATGAAGTTGCTCCCCTTGAGTTGTCAAGTCTTGTCAGACTGTGAACTTCTTGCGGGCACGAACGAGAACACTTGAAACCATCCGAACGGCTTTCTTGACGCTTTATCTCCTTTATTTTTCATTGCAATATAAGGAGAAAAGCTGCTCACAAGCTTGTCATCAGTTTACAACTTGTCAACAATGTCAGGTGAAAGACCGCAGGGCTAGTGCCGGCTGTAAAGATGAAAGCACAAATTTGAATGCTGTATGTGGTGAGCTAGCCGAAGGTCGCGTGCCAGAGTGTTACACTCTGCTACACCTCTCTACTCCTACTAAACACGCACAATGGAGCTGTGAACATCTCACTTACTTTGTAGCATGCTACAAGTACTGAGGAAATGTGATCAGCTGATGCCTCGAATGCGATCAAGGCACGATGGGGCTGACGCGTGTTGAACATCATGTTTGGGCTTCGCACCTCTGCACTTCAACTTTTCACAACACATTTCAACAAGGGTCTGACCTCTTTATAAGGACACCCATTCCCTATCGCATCAACTGGCATACAGTAGTCGAGCCTTTCTCCTCCACGGAGCGTGGCTGTTGTAGTACGTATTGTCAGCTTCACTCAGTTTGTGGGAACACTTGCTGGTCCTGATCCTATCTTCCACAGAGCTTTCTACCAACGGAACAAACCCGAAGTGTAGTATAGCACTCGTTGCCCACTTGACGGTCCTCCTTGTCAAGTATATCGCCTGAATTCGCAGTTTTCGACAAAGGAACATCACTGTTACTGTACCTTAACGCCTAAACTATTTCAAGCACAACGCTCTTACCAAGTGGCGTTATCACTCTCGTTTTTTTTTCTTGCTATTGTTTTGATTGGTTGTGTGAGCAACCACATCCTCATACCCTGTTCGTCGCAACTTGGGTTCTAGGTTGGCATTGTAGTGCCCCCAAGGAGCGATAGACAGGTCAGTTATGAGTCGACAAAGCAACCTGCCTCCTCAACGATATACAGCTGGAAGAACATTCACAGCCAATGTGATGGGCCCTCCACCGCCAAGACCTCGCAATGATACTCGTGCATATAGAGCTGAAAATATCATCCAGTTTGAGTATCCAGAAGAGCAACACCCAACTGCTTATGAAGGGCGTGAAGCTACTCCTCAAGGTGGTGGTCGTCATCAGCGACATGAGAATGCTTACAGTAGAGATGGTGATGACAACGCAGTTGAGGATCGAACGAATCGAAGTCATCGCAGCCATCGAGACGATGACGACGATGACGACGTCAATAGAAGCCAGCGACGTGCACCTGTCAGTCGCAGAGGAACTCCACCTCCTGCAGGTCCTCCACGTGAACAGACGCCGTATAGACAACGATCGCCCTGTCGTGACCGCCCGCCTCGTCGTCGTATAGTCCCTGAAGTCGAGGATGTACATCTCAACGGTCGAGACGCTGCCATACATTATAATCTACGTAACAGTAGTCGTCGCTTCCTTGACTTACCTTCATACGGCTCGCAATTTGATACGCAGTATGAGCCTTCTCAATCCTACTACAGTGAAAGGTCACCAAGCAGCCGTGACTCCATTTACGAGGGCGAAATGCCGGATTGTCATAGAGCTCATCGTGACCGTGACGACTCTCCGGATCGCCACCGACCACATCAACAACATGAAAAGTCTCCCAACCGTGGCATACCACGTCGAGATCGAGATCAGTTTCCACAACGTGGCAGACGTAGGGAACGTGGGAGTTCACCCTCAGATAGTAGCAGCTCCGAGGACGCTGATGACCCAATGGCTAATTATGGTCGTCCTCCCAGTCGACGACGTCAATCTAGGAAACGCCCTCGTCGAGACTATAGAGCTGAAGAGTGGAACTCGTCTCCTCCACCACTGGAGCCAGATTCTGCAGCTGTAGAAATCCTGGCTGGTCTTATGCCATTCGATCCACATCGGGCTCCATCTATTCGAGGTGTCACAACTGACCCATATCTAGCAAGGATACTGGAGCAACGAGCCAAGCACATAGAGAATATAAAATTGGCAATTGTTGATGGTCATGCATGGCTTCCAGTCTCAGACGCAACTTGGAAAAAGCTGGTACGACTGGAGTTTGTTGAGATTGGTGTGTTTGCTCAGGCAGCCACACATGACAACAAAGCTTTAGCACTCGATATCTCTGGTCGTGTAGAGGTCGAATCTACGTCAACTCCTGCTAAGGACATTGACAACGACTTTCCGCAGTGGATGGAAGCTTGGAAGCTGTTTGCTTGTGCAAATGTATTTTTGTATCTCTTCCGAGGTAGTGAGTTCGCTCAATATCTCGAGGAGCTCAAATCGTACTACAATGCATATCGTAATGCTAGTGGTAGTGGCCAGTGGAAATATGTAGCAGAACTGGATCGTCGTAATAGACAGGATTGGGCTCGCAACCTTATGCAGCCAACAAGACGTCTTACCCCTATTCCTCAGCCCCTGGTCAGTGCTTATTTTAGCTCTCGCCTTACTCCACAGGCTCAGTCACGTACTGACAAACCTAAGCAGAACACTGGTGGTGGTAGTAAAGGGAGTAATCGACAGGCAAAGGAAAAGTCATTGGAATACTGTTGGGGCTTCAACGCCGCCACAGGTTGTCCTAGAAAGAAGTGTACCCTTCCCCATGTCTGCTCCTTCTGCCAGCAAGGTCATAAGCTTGCTGACTGCAAGCGTGACAATAGACCAAAGGTGCCCCCCAAAAGTAATGCAAAAGAAGGAGACCAATACGATGCCTTCAAGAAGCAATAATCTTGCTTCAACACCTCAAACACTATCTTCTTCATCTTTTACTGCTGGTAATCTCTCTTCTTTGAACTCACCTGTTTTGGTCTCTTCTTTGTCATCTACTTTGGATCTACAACACATACCTCATATAATTAATAAACAATCAGCTACGAAAACTCCACATTTACTACTCGATTCGACTGTGACGACACCTCCCTCATATCCAAAACAAGCTGTACCCACATTTGCAGAAGGACAGCAGTCGCAAGCCCAAATATCTCCAACAGCCCCTTCATATCAGCCAGCAGCTTCTACAGAGCGATACGCACTAGTCCTACAGCAACGTCATGCTGGTTGTAACGTTTAGACGTTAGTTC
>NW_022158475.1:1945-4464 GCF_006535985.1 Synchytrium microbalum | reverse complement strand
ACTTTTCAAGGAGAGTAGACCACATCGATGACATCCACGATAGTAAATATGAAGGACTCTCTATCTTTCCCTGAATTCAAAGGAATCGAAGGCGAAATGAAGTATGACGACTTTGCAGTCACAATACATGGAATGCTAAAGAAGTATACGAACTATTATAGCATACTTGTAAACAGCAGTCTCCGGCCAGCAACAGAAGTAGCATCTGCTAGTAGTGGTACCATCACCCAATCTCAATGGGACGAAGCTGACGCCATTATTTACTCTGCCCTATCAAAAGCTCTATGCAACAATAGGAACGTTATGCCACGTATTACGGAACTTACCAAAAGTAGTATTGCATCGGCTAAAAGTATGTACTCTCACGAGATCTGGACCATACTGAAAGAATTCTATAGTCCCAAGGATGGTAGCAACTTGCTTCTGAAGCTCTCAGAATGGATGGGAGTAAAACAAAACAGCATGTCTATTGACCTTTACGGCCAACGGGTCGTCGCTCTAAACCGAGATGTTATAGATATTGTAAGCTCCCTAGAAGAAAAAGATATTGGATCCGTCATTCAACTGATGTCCTCTCTTGTCTTTATAAATGGCCTCAACGAAAGTATGCAAACTTTCAAAAGTGTAGCCCTATCATCGGACAAACCCAAACTTGATCACATTATCACCCAGGCTAAGCGTGAAGAACGGTTGAGAGAAGCCACGCAGCCCCATGAAGGTACCGATAACGGCGCTTATCCAGCTGCTGAATCTCGTGGGAGAGGCCGTGGTCGTAACTTCACTAGAGGTCGAGGTGATCGAGGTCGAGGTCGCGGTCGTGACGATAACCGCCTCCCCAGAGACGACAGCAAATGGTGTACACTCCATGAAGTTAGCGGTCATGACCTAGCATCATGTGTAACTCACAAACGAAATCAAGAGCAGGGTAAATCTGCAACCGATAAACCCGATAATAGACAGGCCCGAGCATATCCAGCAGTCGAGCTCGCCTATACATCCACTTCTGGATCTACCACTTGGATTATGGATTCTGGTGCCACTAGTCATATGACAGACAACCGAATGCTATTTCACACTTATCAATCGATCACTCCCCGCCCCATTATGGGCATTGGATCTCACACAATCAACGCTATTGGAATTGGCCATATTCGCGCGAATGTAGTAAGTAGTGATACAGTAGCACCTATAAATCTCGTAGATGTACTCCATGTACCAGGGCTTCACCGCAATCTTCTCTCCGCTAGAAAGCTTGTTGAAAGTAGTCAGAAGGACGTAGTTTTCAAGCCGGGTGGAATCGTCACCTTAAATCCGTCTAATACGCTTACTAGTGTCTCTATCAAAGGAGATGGTCCACTCTACGAAATCGAGATTCAACCATTGGTCACAGCATTTGCTGCAACAACCCATAACATCTGGCACGCACGGCTAGGCCATGCTTCAGCCAGCCGCATGAAGGCCACCAGCCATATTGTAAACAGTGAAATAAACACCGCTTCTCACTCTTATCTCTGCAGTTGTACGGGGTGTGTTCTCGCCAAACATCACAGATCACCATTTCCACAGCAGTCACCGCATCGCGCTAAGAAGCCCTTCGACATCATCCATACCGATGTAGCTGGCCCTATGGACGAAACGACTATAGGAGGAAATAAATATTTTGTCACTTTCATAGATGACTGCACAAGATATGTTTGGATTTACTGCATCAAAACTAAAAGCCAAGTTCACTCAACACTCGAAAACTGGTTGAAACTTGTCCAGACTCAATTCGAAAGAACAGTCAAATGTCTTCATAGTGACAATGGTGGTGAATACATCAATAAGGCCATGCTCAAAAGTCTTCGTCTCAACGGAATGGTCCACCGAGTTACCACTCCCTACACCCCTCAACAAAACGGTGTGGCCGAAAGATACAACAGAACCATTATGGAAGCTTCGGACAGTATGAGATTCCATGCAGGTCTGCCTATCGAGTTCTGGGGTGAAGCTACTATGACTGCCTGTTACATCAACAATCGATTGGCAACAGATGCGCTTGCAAAACAAACACCACACGAAGCCCTCTTTGCTGAGAAACCCGATATTTCCCATCTCAAAGTCTTCGGTTGTATTGCTTGGCCGCTTATCCCAAGTAGCACACGCAGAAAAAGACAAGAGAAATCAACACCATGTCTTTTTATGGGATACGATGGAGCGGATGGTAGGGGTATCGCAGGAGTTAGATTATGGAATCTTACTAAATCTCGTATGGACTACTCTAGAGACGTCTACTTTTGGGAGACAAAGTTTCTCAGAGACATAGATTCAACAATTGCTTCACCAACCATATCAGAACCAACCACTCCCGAACCCATGAGTATAACTCAATACACCATATCAGTCAACAACAATGCCAACGATCCCCCTATTCTAGTAGATCACGACTCGGACAATGAATCGGAGCAAACACATCAGTCCTCCTCTGAATCGTCTCACTCCGACAGCGAAGAGGAAGAGAGAGGAAAAGAGAAAAGCTC
>NW_022158475.1:0-1865 GCF_006535985.1 Synchytrium microbalum | reverse complement strand
GACGGAGACGAGCCTCTCAATGATTCAGCATCCGAGCACTCTGATACCGAGCACCCATCACCAACCAACGATGACATTATAGATGCTACAGACACTCTTGCAAGTGACGACGACTTCCAGAGTGCCCATGGATCACCAACTGTAACCAGGTCTAGACATAAAAAGCTAGGTGGTGAACTACTAAAGGGTGTATCCAAGCTGGCTATCGAAGCGGATGAATGGGTACTTATGGCGGATTATTCCATCTTTGACGGTGAATGGTCGCTCGCAGCAAATGATGAATCTACCCCCAATACTTATAAGCAAGCTATCAAATCATCAGATTCTGACGACTGGATGGAAGCTATGATCGAAGAAATGTCCAACATGAAAGCCAACCATGTCTTTGAACTTGTGGATTTGCCAAGTGGAACGAAACCAATACCTACTCGATGGGTGTATGCAAAGAAACAGAACAAACATGGGGTCACGGTCAGATATAGGTCTCGACTAGTCGCCAAAGGATTTCTTCAAAGAGAGGGGGTCGACATGGGTGAAACGTACTCACCAACTCTCCAAATGGCATCAGCTCGCATGATTATGGACATTGCCGCCAAGTTGGATCTCGAGCTACATCAGATGGATGTCGTTACTGCCTTTCTCCAATGTCCAATCGATACTGAAGTATACATCAACCAGCCAGAAGGGTTTGTAGATCCCAAACGACCCAAGGCAGTATTGCGTCTTCGACGAGGTATCTACGGTCTCAAACAATCTCCTCGATTATGGAACCAGACATACTCAGCTGCTCTAGTCAAACTAGGATATAAGCAACTTCGAACCGATCCTTGTGTTTGGATTCGACGCAGAAAGGACAACCTCACCATACTTGGAGTCTTTGTCGATGATACACTACTAGCTGGAAATACTCAAGCCATCACAGAAGCTAAACGGGAACTTCACCATGCCTTCAAGATGACTGATCAAGGCCAACTCAACTTCTTCCTTGGTATGGAAATAGTACGGGATCGCAAAGCTAGAACCATTAGCTTGAATCAACGCCAGTACTTGAAGGAGATGCTTCAAGAATTCAGGATGGACGACTGTAATCCAACCAACATACCATGGCAACATGGCCAATACTTACCACCTCGAACACAATTAGAGGAGCCATGGGATCTTCACCTATACCGTAAAGCAGTCGGATCTTTACTATACGCCTCAAACATGACCAGACCAGATATTGCAGCTGCCGTCGCTCATGCTGGCCAATATATGGGCCACCTCGGTCCGTCAAAGAAACACTGGGCAGCTGTCCTACAAATATTCAGCTATATCAAGGGTACATTAGATTACAGTCTTGTACTAGGAGGACTCCATCAACAAATTGAATTGCTGGCTTACGCAGACGCTGATTATGCCAATGACCAATACGGACGTAGATCTAGGTCAGGATATACTGTCAGTCTTGGTATGGGGCCGATATGTTGGGGATCAAAGAAGCAACAGTCTGTAGTCAACTCAACAACAGAAGCAGAATACGTCGCTCTAGGCTATGCTACTCAAGAAGTATTATGGGCACGTCAGTTCTTGAAAGAACTTGGCTTCGCACTCAAAAAGCCTACGATAATCTTTGAAGATAATCGTGGTGCTTGGCATCTAGCACGAACCGACAGTGTCAACTCACGCACTAAACATATAGACATCCGCCACCACTTCATACGAGACTACCATGCCAGTGGAGACATTGAAGTCACCCAAGTCTCTTCAACTGACAACGTTGCTGATATTTTTACAAAAGGTTTACCTCTACCAGCATTCCAAAAGTGTCGCAAAGGTCTCGCACTCATGGAGGCGAGAGGGGGTGTCCGTGCGTGACGTAGTCT
>NW_022158474.1:0-4518 GCF_006535985.1 Synchytrium microbalum | reverse complement strand
GGCGGCAATTTGGATAGTCTTCAAATGAATCATTTGGAAAAACTGGAGGAGGATCCCGCCGCCGTTCTTTGCCTTCAATTCCCACTATCAGGAGCTCAGCGGAATAGAACTCAGCTAGCTGCCATAGACCATCCATCAGAGGTGCCTATGAATGCCGTTCAAATGGGAGAAGGATGTTGGACTTACGAGGTACCCGTTTGCTTTTGGCAAAACAAGGAACCACAATACATACAAACTCGCTAATTACTCAAACTTCCCAACGGCAGGACCGATATGGGCCGTACTTCAATGTGACCAGCAACCACGTTTGGAGAACCAGCTGCTACAGCAATACGACTACGGCAGTCCTACTACGTTTAGGGCCACAAATCAGCTTCAGTCAAGACCTAGTGCTGCTTATCCGTAGCCTGCTGATTGAGTCACAATTTGAATGGGCCACTTTTTTGATGATTCATCTGGAGATGAATACCACGGCAAGACAGAGTTGGGTGCTTCAGAATGTGCCAGCAGAATTCCGCGAGTAAGTGCTCTATGTTACTGCCTTCGGCCTGCCGATGTCTCAAGATCTTCCTTTTTTGCAGAGTTACTCTTACCTTTAACACAACCGAAATTGCTCAAGGCTATCCAACCGGAGTCTTTGAAGATATTTTGAAGCACAATCACTTTTCGACGATGCATTTCTATAGAGAGCACCCGCAATTTCAATTTGTATGGACTGCAGAACAGGACGTGAGATATATTGGCCAATGGAACGATCTTTTCGGAAGAGCGATGGACTATGCTAATTCTGTATCAGCTGGAAGACCGGATTTAATCTCCTTTCAACAGATTTGTGTTCCGCCAGAAGGGTGGATGTGGTGGCCCTCATGCAAAGCTTGGTGGGGAAGGGAGGAGATGAGACTCACTTTAGGAGTTCTTTGGTAATTATTGTTATGACTTCAATTCGCAAAGAAGCGAATCCAGCACAAAGCATATATTTCAATTAGGGGCTGGTCTCGGCGTCTCCAGGAGGCACTCGTGGAGCATGCCCAGAAAAACATCAACTGCTATTTTGAAGTTTTCCCACCAACTGTCGCTCTGAATGCAAACTTAAACCTCGTTTATGTGCCTCATCAACTATATGTTTACGAACCTGGTGAATATCAAAAGAATGCCTGCTCAGCACAGGACATTGTTGATCCTACTGGTGGAACTTACTGGTGCTGCCATACTGTTGGTGGTAAGTATTATATGCAGTTTATGACGGGTGATTACTGCATGAAAAGTGCCCTTCTGCATCCTGTAAAACTAAAACTATAATATCGGCGAAATTAAACTTGCTTCTGCTTGCTGTGGGAGGATTTCAATTGTAATCGACTTGTATCTGATAGGCATGTGAGGAATAGCGTGATTTGACCATCAAAGGCTGACACAGCTGTTTCCGGGAACAACTTCACTTTGATTCCTACAGTTTTTCACCTTCCACTACGTCTTTTGTGAAGAAAAGTTGACCTAAGTAGCTTGAGATCATTTGAGACATTTACTGGAGGAGATTCCCAACACCATTCACTCGAAAATCTCAAAATGGTGAATTTCCACAGTGAGAGTGGATTGGCGTAGCTTACGGGATCAGCAATGACGTTCTGACGATTCTAAGCTTGGAATGGGTGATGGACTCGAAAATTTGTGGTTGAATTTTTGATCTACCTACCAAAAGGCGCATTAGCAAGGTTGTCCACCGATTATGTAATCCCTGGCCCACCAGCTCAAAATCTGCTTTAGGCAGCCTAATAGTGTACAATAAGGTGCCGACAAAAGTCAAGACTCTCTCATGGTTCGTAATTCAGAATACAAACCGGCGGCGACCCCTGCAGAGACTGCCAATGGAAATCATTCGACGAGGAATGCCCAGCATGCTAGTCATAGTATTTTGGCTTCTGTTGTTATCGTTGAAGGACGGGATGAACCCAGATTTGGCAAAAGTTTCGCTCGTCATCGTTTTCCTCATGGGCAAGCTCTGTCAGCTACAGCCTTCTTATAGCCCAGGTTTTCTCTTTCCAATGCACCAATGGCTCACATACTGAAGATCTCATCTACCCATACACCAACTAAAAGTTTGATTTTGCTGATGCTCTGTAGAATGAATCTGTTATAGAATATACAGAAATATGCGATGTTTTTATTTACACTAAATAACGTCATGGAGAATTTTTACGTGGAAATGGAGGTCATTAGTAAGGTATCCACTCTACTTTATCCATTATAATCCAACTCTCGTATAAAACGGCCTGACCGCTCCCGGCAGCCCCAACAGTCCTGCTTTCAGTTCGATAGACGGTTTGAACTTTTGAAGTGCTCCATATGCCCTAAACTGCCGTCTCCAGTAGCAATTATTTGCAGCTGGAGTTAAATACTTTTCCCTCAAGTTGTCCCAACTATTTGAAAGCACCTTTTCCTCCCAATCTGTCTCTCTCTTTGATAGAAGAGAGTTCATCGCTTCATCTAGGTGTTTCCCAAAGGGTAGACTGACTTGAACCACATTTTGATCTGGTGAGGAATCGTTTCCATTCAAAAGATGATGGAAATGCTGAATGTAGTTTAGTGGGTGCATCACAACGATGCTGCGACATTGCAAAAGATACCTGTCAAAATTCAGTATTAGAAAATGATAGACTCACAGCGGAACGAACAAAACCGTACTTCAGTCTGCCAGAGTAAGACCAACCCTCAGTATGGGCTAAGTACATGTATTCACAATGTTGCGCGGGTGATTTCAAGTCGGTATCCTTGTGTTTCCCTCTTTGGCTATCCTTCACTAGGTCCCAATTGAGGGCTTTCACATCTGCCCAGCTCTTATTTGTGGATACTCCGATCAAATCCTAGAGTATTTTGGACAATTAGCACTCATGATTTCGCCGATTACATTTTGAGGATACCTACCCGTCGAACTTCCACCATCGGAGCTCCTCGACAAAAGAGCTTCGGAATCTTGGATCGGTTCTTAGCTACCATTTCTTCCTCTTATTTCCGAGTTTCTTGTCTGACATACGAATAGGCAGAGACACCAGCTTCAGGCCATGAGAAAAATCCAAAATCCAGTAGAAGCCAAAAGTTCTATGCAAGCAGACAAGTTACTATAGTGGTCGAGATTCTCTGCAAAAGGCCTGAAACGATTACGGTTTCATTTGGACGCCTACTCAATGTCCACGGTGGAAGTGGGTATTCTTGGTTGGCTTTCGGGGGGGAAGTCGCCAATTTGAAAGCTGAATTCAAGGCCTGGCAGTGGTTCTGGCGTTGTAATCACAGCTTTGTAGATAGATCCAAGTATGGCCTTGGCACGATTGCTGTCTGCAGGAGCTTTCTTGATGTAGAGCTGGTTATAGAAGAACATGGAAGTCAATATGGGACAAGACGTGTGATTCCACTCCAAAGTCTCACCTGGTTGTTGCTGATAATAACGTGACCTTCGCCATAGGGGATTGTAGCGTCTACCATCTCCCGAGATATTCCGCCCTATTCGTTGTACCGGTCAAATGCTCTGGCAACCTTGAACAAATCTGGGAAAGCGGTATCACATTCACTATCAGTCATCCAGAGATTTTCGCTCAACGGAATCGTTGACTCCACATCTGATGATTCCAGTGTTATATTCAGAAAGTCGAGTTGTCTAGATTGTGAGAGCAAAGATCTGCAAAATCAAGAGGTTTGATATGAGGAAATTTTCACAGCAACAGTGCAACGTTCGCGTTACTGCTTTACAGGGCAGTGATGATAGCCAAGCACAAACCGCCTATCAACGAGCGAATGACAGGGGTACTCGGTGCCATGGAGGTCGTCATTCCGACGCTAATGATATGTTGGCGTTGGTGAGTGAGGGATGGAAGAGTCGCGCCACGAGCCTCATTGCAAATATTGCACGAACCTGAATCTAAATGCGACAGCCGATAGCGAGGTCCGGTTACTTTATTGAGAGTGTGCGAGTGGATCCCTGATCGTAGCAAAGTGCGTCTCACGGCCAAGCCTCCACTGCCATCTTCGTCAGCAGTTTGCACAACAGCCAAGCCCACACTGCCACCTTTGTCAGCAGTATGCACGACACTATCCCATACGTTGATCAGAGTTTTAGTTTGTACGTCAGAATCTTAGAAGATGAGTTCACATCTTGTGAAATTCTGACGTTTTTAATACTATGATCCAAGCCACAGGTTATTACCACCTTATCTAACTTTGACACTCGAAGTTGATTTGAATTTATATCATACTTTGTCATCAAGAGTAGAGTATTACACGAGAGTTCTGCATTCCAGGGAATTATGCGGCACGATGATGGATGATATTCATCAATATCTAGGAAAATATGCAAACCGCAGGTGCATCCATGACCACCAGAGTGCACTAATGAGCCAATCTAAGCGCCCCGATACGTTCCATAGGGCCCCTTTTGTAAAACCTGTACTTTGTCTGGTGTGTAATCTATTGAGTCGTCCCATGAGCAACATGGAACAAAGGGGGCCTTTAACGTATTCTTCCATGATCCAG
>NW_022158473.1:0-4647 GCF_006535985.1 Synchytrium microbalum | reverse complement strand
AATGAGTACTGCGAAAGTTGCGGAAAATCTCATGGAGGTGGACACGCCTCTACCTCCCAGACCTAATGCTAAGCGCAAAGCTCACTCTCCGACCCCAACTAGTAGCGAAAATGCTGCTAAAAAGGTGTATGTAGATGGTGACGAGCCTAACGGCGCCGGTGGTATCCCCCCCGACCCTATAGATGTAGCCACCTATGGTCCCTACGCTGCTATTGTATTGGCTCAGCAGGCTGCTGCTGATTCGCTTGTAGCTGAACTGTTAAAGAACAACTGCACGGACATTGACGGGTTGAAATCGCTTATGGTTTCTGTGGTGACATTTGCTACTCGCAGCTTCGCGACTGCTCTGCAGCATGTTGCGCGGTCCGAGAGCAAGCTGTCAGTTGCTCCCACTGTGAAAGTCCCTGCCGTGATTACACCGCCCAGTCGTGCAGTCGGAACTGCGGCAACCGGTGGCACCACTTACGCTGAAAAACTTCGCCTAGGACAACGAACCCGTCAGGTGGCTTTACAGAAGCGATTGGAGGTTGCTACGGTAGAAGACAAGCCGGCTATTGCTCGCCAGCTGTTGGAACAGTCCTCCGCACCTATCCAACGGCGTTTAATTAATACGACTCGCCCACTAAATGGGCATTTTGCAGAAAAAGCCGCATCAGTATGTGTCGTGTATGCTCGTGATCTGCCTAAAGGGGCATTGGGTCAGATTCGACTCAATGTAGCGGCTGTATCGGGGTGTGATGAGAGAGAGGTGTATCACGTCTCAGCTGTTGAACGAGACGTTGTTGCTGTATTGTGTGGGTCTCCGGCAGTGGCAACGGCTGTGTCTTTAGGCTTAGCGACAGTTAAAAAGGTAGTTGTACTCCCTTCATATGATCCTTTAGCACCCATATTCCCCGGCGGGTTGGCGGACTCACCAACCGACGTGGAAGCAGCTGCTACAGCACTTGACAAATTTGTAACCAGGGTGGCCAAGGATGTTTTGGGAACCACCAATATCTTTATTGCAACGATGTTGCAGCATCAAGTTCCAGCACATGCTGGATTAGTCTACACCAAAGTACGCAACCTTTCATCCATACCGCGACCTCGGGCTTACGAGGTCCGCCCTGAATGAGGGAAGAAGCGCTCCATGCGGGCGCTTTTTCCAGTAGCGAGGGGGGTGGCGATCGTCAAGGGGGTGGTAATGGTGCAGGTGCTGGGTCTAGTAATAATAACAATAATGGCAGTAGTAGCAGTATTTTTCCTCCTTTCCCTCAGGAACAGGAGCAAGAAGGTGGTGGTGGTGGTGGCTATGGACCGGGATCTGGCGCTGGTGGTGGTGCTAGTTTGGACTTCGCAGCCGATGATCTCCTCATGGGAACTTTGGCAGGTTTAGTCAATAGCCAGCATAGTGTTGATGGCCGAGTTTTAGATCCAATAGAAGGAGCTGGTATGGAGCAGCGAGATATGACGCGCTTTGCGTGTCCGGTTTCTCATCTGCACAACTGTCGGAACGGTGTTCGTGGCCAAGGTCTATTAAGCGCTAGTTTGCTAAACCATATTATTAGTAAGCATTCGACGATCCCAGTGGAAGGTCGTGCTCATCGATATGAGGAACTTCGGGGTGCCCTGCGCCATATTCCTGTCTATAATAGTTTGCTGACGTGGCTGCAGTATTGTCACCGCTGGCTTTGCGGCGCGTGCTTCAAGCTTACATCGCTCCGACTGAAATGCAGCTGTGATATGGCATGTCCCACTGGAGAAGCCGTTATTGCTGGAATACCGCTCCCGACGTTAGCTTCGGTGCCGCTTCCTGCGGTGGTCGTCACTGCTCGTCAACGGATCGAGCCACCACTTTTAGATGAAACTTATATTTTAGATGCAGCTCTTCTGGATCGGTTGTTCCGGTTACAAACGACCACGGTTAAATCCATACCTATAGCATGTGTTCTTCAATTTGCTGAAGTGCTGAAAGCCTCTCTTGCCAGTGTGCTCGAACAACCGATGAACGTTGATGCGTGGGTCCGCCTCCTGGTATTGCCAATGTGTGTGTTAGCTACATTCCAGCCTTCCAATGCTGGAGAACGTCGTCGCTCGACACGTTATATCTTACAGAAAGCTAGTATCATACGAGCCATTGAAGTCTGGCGCGAGTCGCCGGACGGTATTCATCGATTGCTCGCTAGAGTATTGAATTCGACGGCGCTGGAGGCTAGGAGTTCTGCTGGTGTGTCGGCTGCTGCCTTGATACGGCGATGTAAAGCCAAGGTTATGGATGGCCAGTATGCTGCTGGCGTAAAGGTTTTGCTGTCAACTGGAGTCGCTACTCCGTCTGCCGCTACATTACAACAACTTCAGAATAAGCACCCTGTAGGACCGCTACCAAATGTATTGCCAATGCTGGATACGGCTGCTTTACACGTGCAACCGGAATTAGTTATTACTGCTCTGAAAAGCTTTCCCAAAGGGACTGCTTGTGCGCGGGACTCCTTACGAGCTCAGCACTTGATTGACTGCCTTCGAGGACCGGCAGTGTCCGGATCCAGTGACTTCACGACAACTCTTACAGATTTTGTAAATTTGCTTTTACGCGGTGGGGCACCGATCGGACTGGCTCCTTTTATAGCCAGTGCTCCCATCACGCCATTGGTGAAGCCGGATCAGTCTCTTCGGCCGATAGCTGTGGGGTTAATATGGCGTCGGTTAGTCTCGAAAATTGCTTCTAGAGTGGTTGTGCGGGATATGTCTCGGTATCTTAGTCCGTATCAATATGGGGTGGGTGTCAGTGGCGGTGTGGAAGCTATAATTCATTCGGTGCATCGTTTGGTGGCTCGTGATGCGGAAGTTTCGACGTGTACAATGGCACTTCTCGACTTTGAAAACGCATTCAACTCTATCGACAGGGAGGCCATGCTTGCTGCTGTCAGAACTACTTGTCCCGCTCTTTATTCGTGGGTCGCGTTTACGTACAGTCAGCCGGCTCGCTTATACGTGGGTGGAGAGGTGCTTTTTGCCACAATGGGAGTGCAACAGGGCGACCCGCTGGGTCCGTTGCTGTTTGCGCTGACGTTGCAGCCATTGGTGTTGTCTATTGAGAGGCAATGTGATCTACCATTCCATTGTTGGTATTTAGATGATGGGGTTATAGTAGGGGATACAGTAGAGGTTGCGCGAGCCATTCGTGTGATACGCGACGAGGGGCCTCCCCTGGGACTACACCTCAATGTCAGTAAATCGGAGTTGTTTTGGCCAACTGTCGACTGGCGTCGTTATGAACCTGGGCTCTTTCCTTTTGGGATTAAAGAGGGCTTTGGTGCTGTTACACTTCTAGGCTGCCCGGTTGGCACTGATGTACAAGTGCTTCAACGTGTGCTTGAGTCCCGTATCTCGAAATGTATTGTAGGGTTGGAAGGGTTGCGTCAATTAGATGACCCACAAATTGAACTTTTACTCATCCGGGCTTGTCTTGGTGCACCCAAGCTGGTTTACTCGCTTCGGACTATCAATCCTGCAATATCAGTAGCCGCGGCTCGGCGTTTCGATGCGGCAATACGTCTTGCTCTTTGCAACATTATTGCACCGACTCAGCAGCACTTCGGGTCTCTGCAATGGGACTTGGCTACGCTCCCGACTCGCAATGGTGGTTTAGGTATTTCTTCGGCTGAAGACATATGTAGTTTTGCCTTTGTCGCTAGCAGGTTGCAGTTTGGTGCTTTGCAGAAGGTTTTGCTTCGTCACGTTGGGTTCTTACCCATGGACGCGGCATTTGCCGGTGCTGCCCGGAGTATGACGACTTGGTTGCCTCCACCGGTGCTTGCTACCCTTCAGGGTGATTCGCCTGCCTCCACTAAACCTCAACATTTATTGGCAGACGCATATTACTCGGATAAACTGGCTCGTGTACTCGCTCAGGACTTCCCCTCTATCGATAATCGGCATAAATCTGTCTTACGTTGTCTACAGGCTCCTCATTCAGCGGATTATCTTCATACATTGCCCATCAATGGGCTGGGGCAGCATATGGACGGTTCATCTTATAGGGCTGTCTTACGGTATAGGTTGGTGATGCCTCTTTATACCGCTAGCAATTTATTATGTAATAAGTGCTGTCGCCCTGTTATGGACCGATGGGGTGATCATGCCTTACACTGTCCGAATTACCCGAGCTTCACGGATCGCCATAATTTGGTACGGAACGCGTTATATGATCTCTGTCGTCGTAGTGGTATCTCTAGTAGCTTGGAACACCGTGTGGCCTGTCTCGGAACTTCAACTAGGGGCAATGTGGTGTCGCTTAGACCGGCTGATGTCTATCTGTTTGGTTGGGAGGGTAATTTAGATGTGTGTGTGGACGTAACAGGTGTCTCGCCTTTTACATCAAACCGCAATCCTGCCACGGATGATATTGGGGCTGCTGCAATTCAGGCTGCGAAGATGAAAGTGGACAAACATGGGGGTCCTTGTGATGCTGTTGGGTTGGGCTTTCAGCCATTTGCTTTTGATACCTTTGGCTTTGTAGCCCCAGACGCTGTAACTATATTAGGTCGTATTGCTGCTGGTTGGGTCAAGTCTCAGGTGGTTCGTGATAATGTATCAGCGGCTTTTGTCTTTCGCCGCATTGGGTTTGCTATCATGAAGGGTGTGGGGCTGCAGCTAACAGCTCGTATG
>NW_022158472.1:4271-4792 GCF_006535985.1 Synchytrium microbalum | reverse complement strand
CCCGCCTTCACCTTCAGTTTCCTGAGAAGTTCTGGATCTTTAAAATCCCAGCCTATACATTCAATCGAGATTCTGAGGATACATTGATGGATGTACCGCCAATCCTCCTTCGTGCTACGTTGGTCGATAGTATCCATAATTCGTTCCAAGCTGTTATGATACAGTTCCACCACCCGGTCTTTCTTGCGTGTGGATTCATCTACATATTGGTGCCATTGTGGTGTCGTTCTTGCTGCATCTGGGGCTGCCTCTACAACTTTCTGTAGATTTTGTTTCTCTTTACGTTCTAGGATTTGAGCTAATCTAACACCAGCTCCGTCATTCAAGTCGAGACATTCCACCATATGTGCTCGAGTAGCAGGTGTGTTGCCGTTACAGTTTATGCACGTCGTGTAATTCTTGGCAAGGCCATTCAATTTCCATATCGTTAGCATTCTTCGTTGGTGCCTGTCACATACTTGAGGATCGGCCGAGAGCAGCGGGCTGACCTGTAAAGATGCTGGGATCAAGTGGGCTGCCAT
>NW_022158472.1:0-4246 GCF_006535985.1 Synchytrium microbalum | reverse complement strand
TCTGGCCACCTCAATTCTCGAAGTGATTCCATATGCTGCATACGAAGCTGTTTCCAGTGCTGTTGGCCCATTATTGACCCAAACGTTGGAATTTCGGTATTTTCTTCGCAAATGTCGTAACGGTTCCTAATAAGTCTTTGCCATAGCTGATTAGAGTTGGCATCACCATATAATCCATTCCTGGTTGGATTTTGTTTTTCAGCCTGTAGGATGTGGTGAATCAAGCAGTTCTCCGTAGCATCGTGGAATCTAGCCATACACTTTGCATTCAGCTCCAGAGCTCGGTATTCGATCGTTGGTAGACCAGCCAGCAGTAGCATGGAATTACAACTTGTCGAGTCATTGGCTCCAAAGATTCGTTTTAGCACTATACCCTGAGTTGCGTCCAACTGCTTCCGTATCCCATCTTTGACATTGTGTTTGGCTGGTCTCATCACCGCCAGCCCGTATTCAGTAATCGGTCGAATAAAGGATTTAAAAACCTGGATATTGACCTTTGGTGGGAATCCGTGTCCGTGTAGACCAGTACCACCCATGGCGAAAGTCGCTTGCAAGGCTTTCTTCGCCATGCTAGTAACATGTAATGGTATGTCTACTCCAGCTGCTGTAAACGGCACTCCTAAATATGTGAATCTACCATCGTCCGACTTTGGTACGGTCTTGTCTCCTAGCAGCAGTATATCATCCATACCACCTCCAAGTGCAATGCATTTTGAAACTGCAAACTGATAGTCAAACTCGATGGAATGCTGGTAGCATACATCCAGTAATTTCTGCATCTCCACGGAATTTTTGGCTAATAGAGCAATATCATCGGCATACAGTAAGCTGTTTATCCTTAGGCCTCCAACATCAAAACCGTCAGTAACTTCCCTCAATTTACCAGGAAGGTCGTCAATATAGTATGAATATAGGAGCGGGGACATCACCGAGCCACCGACCATCCAACCGACCAAAATAGGTGTATACACGACGAATCCAGAGACAAATACTTATAAACAACGCCTGAAAGATGGGGTGTGTACGAGGTGTGGCATGTCAAGTCACAAAACAGAAGGCTGTACGAGTTATCCTCATTCTGTACCAGGGAAGGTCAATTGGGCGAAATCGCAAAGGTTGTTCCCACCAAGGTCTGGAAATGTAGAAGAGGAACCAGTGTCGAGGGGTGGGGAAGGTGCTCGACGAGGGGAAAAGAGCAATCAGGAAGGAAGAGTCCAATTCAACGTCAAGGAGGAAAAAGATAAAGATAAATATAGTAGTGAGAGCGACGAAGAAAATGCAACCGATTCCGAATACTCTATGGCCTCCTTGAGTTCCAAGCGAAAATCCCAACCACTTCCGCTATTCTTGGTTGAGTTTGACATTCCTCGAGAAGGAAACAAAACAATCCAAGGAAGAGCCATGTTGGACTCAGGAGCCAATCGATCGTTAGTAGGATATAAATTCCTCAAGGAGCACCACTTAAAAACCTCTCCTATGCCTCGAGCTCTCAAACTTACCCTCGGAGATGGAAAGACCAAGTTGAAATTGACGCAACAAACTACTGCGGTCGACCTTAAAGTGCTAGGGATAGCAGACAGGGTGGAATTACCTGTGTTGCATACAGATGGATATGACATAGTCTTAGGGTTGGATTTGCTGATAAGAAACAACCCAAGGATTGATTGGAGAAATCGAACTATCAATTCTCAACCTGAGAAGGAGTCAGCTAAGTTGCATCAAACCAAAATGGGGAGACTTTAAGTCTCCCACGAGGGGAGTCCAGAAATTCCTGAAAGGGAACTGGATGCCAAGACAACTCACAACACTAAAACACTAGATGTACCCTTACTTGGACAACCAACCCATGGGATGGATCAATACTGTACCTACATCACCACCCCAGACATTACGATCGAAGAGCAAGCTCTTATCCCTCCAGCTTCTTGGCCAATGTCGGAGTTCCCCAACATTTTCGATCCATTACAGCAACAACGCCTACCACCACATCGACCAGGATGGGACTTTGACGTCAAATTTAAAGATAATGCCATACTACCCAAAATCGCCAGATCTTTAGATTACCGCTCCATCAACGTAAATTAGTAGAAACGTATGTCAACGAAGATGTTAAATCAGGGAAACTTCGGGTATCGAATTCTCAAATCACCTCAAATCTCTTCTTTGTACCAAAAGCTGATTCGAACGAGATGAGACCATGTGTTGATTACCGTGGTCTGAACGAATGTACTAAGAGTGACAACTACCCGCAACCGCCTCCATCAGAATTGGTCCAACACCTGGTGGGAGGAGATGGGCATACAACAACATACGTATTAAAGAGGGGAGCAATTCGCCATCAAATGTCACCTTGATTTGCTATGGCTCACGAAAGCACTCCTAGACTATAACTGCACGCTTGCTGTGGGTGGTTGCGTTGAGACTGCTTTCTTTCTCTCTCTCTTCTCTGCTCTGACTGCTCTGCGACTATGTCAAACACACCTAAGCAGCTACTGACTTGACTGCTCTACGTGTTTTTCCCGCCATGCAATCAAGCTATTGATTGGCATCAATCACTTTTCTCACACACACACAAACATCCATCTATCCATCCATCCAGTTGTGTTTGAGTCAGAGAGCTGAGGAGGCATTATGTCATCTATCCTATATCCTATTATCACATGTATTGACAATCCCTTCTAATTAGTTTTACTCATTGTACTTTTATCAGGTATTTGTCAATACACAGACACAAACATATGTCCATAGATATCCATCCATCCAGTTGTGTTTGAGTCAGAGAGTTAAACTCATTGTACTTTTATCAAATCTGGTACAGAGTTTAATCAGACTCTGCAAGCCGCAGATGTAAGTCAACATGCGAAGTTCAACAAGATCATTTTTTTTTTTTTTTTTTTTTAAAAAATTTAGATTTTTTTTTTTTTTTTTTTTTAAAATAAAAATGCAAATTTCAAAAAAATCTTTTTTTTTTTTTTTTTTTTTTTCAATAGTGTATGTATGGAAAGGATTACTATACAAATGTAACTAATATAGTATAGTAATATGAAAAACCATAGGGCCACATACACCGGCCTATTATATCCCTTGGGATACAGACCACCTATACAACAAGATCATGTATTAATCTCGATACATCTCGATTGTAATAGCATCATATGAATCGTTCTACTTTGAACAAATGGATCAAGAAGTGGGAAGCAAGTCCTAATGTCCCTCCAAAGAAGGCGTTGCGAGACCGTCCGTCCCCAGTATTGTTGGTCAATATGGCTTTATTTGACTGGTTTGTCCTGCAACGAGAGAGGCATTTGGCAGTCAATGGCGAGTTGCTGAAGGCTCAGGCTCTTGAAATTCGTGATGGTGTAGTCGAGATTCTCTTGAACCACCATGCTGACAAGGTTGATCAAAAGCAAATCAATGATCTGACCGACTTTGTAGCTTCAAATGGATGGTTGGATACCTTTAAAAAGAACTATCAGATCAAAGGAAGAACGCCT
This sequence comes from Synchytrium microbalum, assembly GCF_006535985.1. Lineage (NCBI taxonomy): Eukaryota > Fungi > Chytridiomycota > Chytridiomycetes > Synchytriales > Synchytriaceae > Synchytrium > Synchytrium microbalum. The sequence goes on along the minus strand of NW_022158472.1, from coordinate 752 downwards.
CATGGGGAGGCCGGTGGTGTGGATTTGGATTTGGTTGTAAACGGTCGAGAAGAGTTGGAGCAGATCTTGGCTGAATTCAGATTCGAGGATATTTATAATGCAGATGAGACAGGCCTGTTCTACCGTTTGCAGCCCGACCGAACAATGGCATTGAAGGATGATGACAGTCCAGGGACAAAGAAATCAAAAGATCGAGTCACCGTCATGATCACCACCAATGCAGCCGGCACATCCTCTATTCCACCATACGTTATCGGCCAATCAATGAAACCTCGTTGCTTTGCATGTATTCGTCGAGATCTAGACTCCAATAGATTCACCACTTTAGGTGCCGATTATGATGGGCAAGCAAGATCATGGATGGATACAACTTTGATGACAAAGTAGTTGGAATGGTTTGATCAAGGGACGAGAAACAATGATAGGAATGTCATCTTACTCTTGGACAACTTCTCGGCCCAAACAGTAGCGGCCTCCAATATGAAAGATAGGATGACCAACACTAGGATTGAGTTCTTGCCAGCCAACACCACGTCTTACCTACAGGCCCAGCCCCAGGATGCTGGAATTATCTTTATTTTAAAATAAAATATAAATCTTTGCTCACCAAGATGCTGCTTACAGAAATCAAGGAGCTATCACAAACTGTTGTATGTGCCAATTTTTTTTTTTTTTTTTTTTTTTAATATTTTTTTTATGGAAAGGATTTTTATAAAAATTTAAATAATATATTATAATAATAAAAAAACAAT
>NW_022158471.1:0-4952 GCF_006535985.1 Synchytrium microbalum | reverse complement strand
CTAGACAAAGCTATCTCAACAGGTTATGAGCCCACAAGACAACGACATGTCTTCCGAATTCAAAAGCAAGAATTATAATGTCCGAAACGAATTAAATGAATCTGGCTCGAATTGGCTAGACTGGTCAAACGACGTGATTGTTGAACTCCGTCGTCGTCAACTCAAGAAATACATCGATCACGAGAATCCACCAGCAACTAATGCTCCTGCTCCCGCCACTTCCGCATCTGCTGCACCTCCGGCCACCGGCGCCACCGCCACGCCCGCAACCGCACCTGTAGCTATCGACGAACAAGCTATGAAGGATACAGCATTCTCAATCTTATGGGCTACTACTCATACTCATCATCACCGTGGACATATTGACGCGTCGCCAAAGGCGTTTTGGGATGCTCTAAAGAATAATTTCGAGATGATCTCCAAGGCAACTGCTCCTATGACAAAGAAGAACTGGGAAGATATCAAGATCAAGGACTTTGATAGGATCATCTCTTACAATCAGGCTATTCAACGCGTGAAGGCCGAACTTGCTGCTTTGCCTGAACCTCCGGAACATTTGTACAGTGACGCAGCACTGTTATTGAAGACTTTCGATGGATTCCCCGATGGATCTGATATATTCCGTCGACTACTTGAAGGAAACAGTAACTACAATACATATGCCAAGGTCATTAGCTACTTAGTTACTTGTGAAAGTCAATCTAATACTCACGGACAAGACGTTTTTGGCCGCCCACTCAAACCCAAGGGTCCAACAACCGCTGATACTAGAACAACAGATGAAAAGGGAAAGGCCCCGCCAGCCACGTTTGCTACTGATGGCCGAGGTAGAGGTCGCGGCCGTGGTCGTGGTCCCGGTCGTGGTAAGCGAGGTCAACGTGGAAACTACCGTAGTAGAGGTCGTGGTGATTCTCAACGGGGGAGAGGTCGTGGCGGACATTCTAGAGGAAATTCTAGCTCTCCTGGTCGTAGGGATATTAGTCAAGATCTTTGCTACAAATGTGGAGTCAAAGGTCATCATAAGAATGCATGCCCTTCCCATCGTAGTAAAACCCAGGAAGATCGCTACGATGATGCTGACATGGACTATGAAGCTGCTCCTTATAATCCTCGACAGGCTGCAAGACCACCTGCCAGTAACAACTATGCAGAACAGGGTGGTGCTGACAACTATCACATTCCTGGAACTATCCCATCTATCTTCATGATCGAGGTCTATAATGAATCTATTATCGATGTTGAAATCCCTGATGTTGAAATCTACAATACTTTGCCAGTCGCTCTACACCATGCACTATTGGATTCTGGCAGTACTCACTCCATTTTCAGTGACAAAAGTCTATTTGAGAACTACCGTGAGGTCTCTGATGGTTTGGTTAAAACTATTGCCGGATATAAGTATATCTTTGTAGGTGAAGGAACCGTTACTCTACATCTTTGGTCTCCCTTACGTGATAAACCAATTATTCTACGTGTCAAGAATGCCAAATACGCGCCCAAGTCTACTCAAAACATTCTCGCCATCAAGGATATTCATAAATCTAGCTACTCCTTTCACCAGCCGGCTTCTGGTCTACCTTATATTTCCACCGACTACGACAAGGAATGGCAATTTCCTGTTAATCTGGATCATAGAGGTCTCCCCGTAATCGATATAACCAATGTAGAAATTCGGATTGAGGACAATACACCAATTAGCGCTTATGTAGATGATTCGGAACCATACCATATTTGGCACTCCAGACTGGGGCATCTGTCTCCGACTACGATGCGCTCTATGATTCACAATCAAGCCACGCGTGACCTGCCGTTAAGAATATTCCAAACACGACGATCAACACACAGCAACTGCAGCACTTGTGACATCTCAAAAATGACTAGAGCCAAGTTTGGTACCGCACCAAGAAAAGACTATCAAATCCTTGAGCGAATTGACGTTGATATTCAAGGTCCCATCTCTCCTAAATCTATGGGCTGTGGTTATGCCCTTGTGGTCATTGACTATAGAACGCGAAAGTCTGTGGTTACGCTCATGGACACTAGAAGCAAAGCTATGGCTTCAATACTCTCTAGCATTTTTCGACTTCAAGGCCCATTCCCAACAAACCGTATTCAAACAATTCGACTCGACAATGCAGCTGAATTTAAATCTCAGGATTTTCAAGATTATTGTAGTGCTAATGGTATCACACTCGAGTATTCGACACCATATGTACCACAGCAGAATGGCATCGCCGAGGCTTTCAATAAGAAGGTCTCAACTGTGGCTAGATCATTACTATTAGCATCCAATTTACCTATAGAGTGTTGGGGTCATGCTATGCTACACGCAAACACACTTATATCTGTGTGGCCAATGTCTGCTCTTAACGAACAGTCGCCAGATGAGGCTTACTACGGCTACAAACCTTCGGTTTCTCATTTCAAGGTTTTTGGCAGTGCAGTGTTTACACCAATACCTAATTCGATGAAAACCAAGTTTGAGAGAACTCGTCGACTTGCTATCTATGTGGGTGCCGATAGAACACAGAACATTCAAGTATTAGACCCTGAAACCGGCCGCTTATATACTGCACGATCCAAGGACTGTCGATTCAACGAAAGTATTTATCCTACACTACTCAAGAAACCTTCGTATTTCATAACATCCAACCAAGGAACTTTGACTTCTGCATTTACGCCAAAAAGTACTGAAGACTACGACGCTTCATTGGCAGAAGGTCATCTTCAACGTATATTGCAGCTGAAAGCATCAAACATCTATCATCCCATATCGGTCACCTACAATCCACCGACAAAAAGGACTACTTCGCAGATGGTACCCATATTACTACCAAGTCAACCATCACCTACTCCTGCTGCACCATCACAAACCACGCAGGAATCACAAGATGATGTCCTAGAGTCACCTAAGAAGAGAAGACGTTCTCAAAAAGGGACTCAAGAATCGACTGATATAGAGTCGAATCAACCACTCGGTGAGGTTGAAAAGAAGCGTGAGACTAAGAGACAGACAGCTCTGAGAGAGCGAAAAGAGTCTCAGAAGGGTACTTCGAGTACTAGTGATGCAGCAGGTAGTACTGTTGGTTTGACGTTTTTTTTTTTTTTTGAAAAGTTGAATTGAAGAAAACCGCTTAGAAACCCCTCTTTTCCCCTTGTTTTCATCTTGACTCAGCCAACCACGCCTTGTCTACCGACGACAACCCAACCTCCGTCGCTCAATGTCGAAAATCTCTGGAGTGGCATGCATGGAATCAAGCTATACAAGCCGAATTACAGTCACTACGAGGTCGACAAGTGTTTTCAGAACCGATGGAACTACCGAAAAACCAGAAAGCGATAGGATTTCGATGGGTTTTTGTGAAGAAATTCAAGGATGGAAAGGTTGTTAGATATAAGGCACGTTTAGTCGCGCAAGGATTCAATCAACGACCAGGATTTGATGTGTTTGCTACCTATTCACCGGTCTTGGACCAACCAACGTATCGTCTACTACTCGCCCTCGCTCGGACACTCGATTTTGCTATGGATAACATGGATGTCATCACCGCGTATCTTTATGGTGATCTTCACGAGACGATCTATATGAAGCTACCTGATGGAATGTCATCGCCGAAACATATTCGAAACCCGGTGGTAAAGATAACCAAATCGCTCTACGGTCTGCGTCAAAGCGGCAGACAGTGGTATAACAAACTTGCTACGGAACTCACCAGGCACGGGTACAAGACCACAACCATAGATCCTTGTGTCTTCTTCAAGAAAACGTCATTGGGGCGTGTCATTACTAGTGTTTACGTGGATGACATTAATGTATTTGGTGACACATCCGCTCAAATCGCCGCCAAACAGGAACTTAAATCCAGTTTTCAGATGACCGATCTTGGAACTTTACGATCGTGTATAGGGATTAGTGTCGAACACCTCGAATCTGGTGTTTTTATTCATCAGTCGACCTTGATTCAGAACATTCTCACCAAATTTGGCATGGACAAATGTATGAGGACTCGTCGAAACCCTCTAGAAGTGCGAAAGTTAGGGTTGGATATCTATGGGCCACGTATGAAAACAGAATTACCTTTATCCATGCATCATCCCTACTCCTCCGCCATAGGCAGTTTATCTTATCTTGCGAACACCACACGACCGGACATTTCTTTTGCTGTGAATCTGCTAGCACGACACACCCACGATCCCACGATACGTCACTGGCATGGAATCAAACATGTACTTCGATATCTGAAGTTTACGATGGACTGGGGATTACTCTACAGTAAGAAAAGGTGGGACATTGTTGGATTTGCAGATGCCGGGTATCTTTCAGATTTTGCTAGTGGCAAATCACAGTCTGGCTATGTATTTACTGTTAATGGAACCGCATTTTGCTGGAGGTCTACGAAGCAGACAATCGTCGCTACATCCACTACTCAATCTGAAATTATTGCTCTATACGAAGCCGCAAAGGAGATCACTTGGATCAGAACTTTTATGAAAGAACTCCGCCAGGGTCTAGAATTACCCATACAACAACCTCCGACTGTGATCTTTGAAGACAATTCAGCATGTATTAAGCAAATCACGTCTGGCTTTATCAAGTCTGATGCCACCAAGCATGTATCTCCCAAGTTTTATTACACCACAGAACTCATAGATCAGGGGGAGATAGAAGTTAGACCGATTAGCAGTACGGACAACTTAGCAGATCTATTCACCAAGACTTTGGCTGCTCCAAGACATCTAGAACTATGCCATAAGATCGGTTTAAGAAGTCTATGTGAACTACAAGGCAAACCAAGAAAACACGTCAGTTTCAACCTCCACACAACAAGTCATTAAATAGCAACCAGCACTCTTTTTTCCTGACGCGCAAGGTTTTTAAGGAGGCTGGATAGTCTGTAAATCTCAAAAGTGATGCTTAGATCAGGGGGAGTGTTGTGAGTGGATCTGCGCAA